>NC_056730.1:156679345-156979345 GCF_019279795.1 Protopterus annectens | reverse complement strand
TCTGTAAAATCCATTTGTCTCCTGTAATGTAATGCCAGTTTACTGAAAATAAGGCTAGCTTTCCGCCTAAGGGTGCTTCTAGTTGTTCCCTGGTAGGCGGTTTCAGAGCCAAGTCACTGTGATTGTCCTGTGGAAGTGGTAGTGGCTGGATCTGTGGCAGTACTTCTCTGGTTGTTAGGCTGCCACTGACGTCCCCTGTAGGCACCTCTGGATTGACCTCTGCCTCTTGGGCCTATTTCTGCCTCTCTGTGCTCTGGTGGTGTCTGGAAAGGACCAATTCTTGGAAGGCCAGTTCCTACTAAACCTCGGAGGCTGGACCTGTAAGAAATCCTTGACTGTCTGGACAGATTTCGCTTTTTCCTCCACCTTCTTCAACACTTGCTGTGCAGGGGAGCCAAACAAACTGTGTTTTTCCATGGGAGCATCTAGGAGCTTTGACTTTACATGTTCTGGTAAGGATTGCTCTTTTAACCATGCATGCCTTCTGATCACTGTACCAGTCATAGCTGATCTAAAGGAAGCCTCCAGTGCATCATAGCCGCATTTTAAGGAATGATTACTGACCTGCTGAGTGTTATGTACCAATTCCTGAAGGGACTTACGGTCTAAAGGTTCAGGAGAGGACAGTTTTTTAGTTAGCTGATCCAACAAAAATTCCTGATACTGAATCATATGGAATTGACAGTTTAAGGCCCTAGCCGAAAGAGTAGCAGAAGTATAAACTTTTTTACCCCATCTCTCTAATGCCCTAGATTCTCTTTCAGAGGGGAGGGGGTTTTTGGTAGAGGCAGCTGCTACAGCTTTGGGGCCCTGTGAAATAGTTTCAGGATCTGCAATAGGAGCCTTATACAAGTGATAATGTGTGTCCGGAACCCTGTAGTATCTGTCGGGCTTAGCAGGAGCTGGGGGAAGAGAGTCAGGGGCAGTACAAGCATCATTAAAAGCATCATCCACAACTGTAAGTACTGGAGGAATGGCTAAAGGCCTATGCTGCGGCAAATGTAAAAAGGTCCTAAGCCTTTTCCTAGAGTCTGAAAAATCCTGGCCCTGCCATTGAAATTGTTCTCTCATAGCATGCAAGGTTTCCCCAAAAGAAAATTCCTCAGGAGGAGAGGCAGAAGGAATGGAGTCTTCTGCGTCAGAGTCCTCATATGGAGAATAAGGGCCTTCTGGAGGATTTGAATTTTCTGAATCATCAGAGGAATAATCTGTAGAAACTGGCTCAGGGGGCTCTGCTCTAGGCCTCTTCTCTGGAGGGGGATGAGAGGCCCTGTCAGGGTGAGGTTGGGATCCCCTGATCAAAGAAATGAGATCCTCTGCTAGGCTAAGCATTTGAGTACTAGAGCTAGGCCTGTGTGAGGGGGTTTTAGCATGCACAGTCTTAGAAGATTTATCTGCTTTAGCCCTAGCAAAAGCCTTAATTGACATGGATGCAGAGGGCCTAGCAGCTCCACGTGCAGGAGTAGATATATCTAATGGGATAGTATCTGATAAATCCTGAGAACCTGCAAGAGCAGGTGGAAATTCAGTAGCAGATTCAGCCATGCTGGAAGAGGCCTAGGTTGTAGGAAGCATGCTTTCGGCCGAAGGAAGAACCGAGGACTCGGTTTCAGCCGAAACCGAGACACTCGCGGTTGGCTTAACCGCGGTTTTGGCCGAAACCGCGGACCGCGAGTGTCGGTCCTTTTCCTTACGCTTTTTTGCTAATTGTGAAGTCGGAGTCTCCGACGGCATATTGTAAGCAAAAGCGGAGCCGAAAAACTCCTCTGCAAACTCCGACCAACGTCTAAGTGTCCGTCGGTTGAAGGAAGCACAGGCTAGACAAGCTGCTACGTCGTGGTCTGGGCCTAAGCAAGGAAGGCAGTAAGAGTGGAAATCTTTATGAGGTATTTGTTTCCCACAAGTTAAACAGTTATTCACTTTTTCTGACATCGGCTGAGGCAAGAAAGAGTCCCCAACGGGGTACTTAGGTTTTTAGAAGTCTTCGGTAGTAGCAATCTCTGGTTCTGACCGACCGGCACTTGCGAACAGCTTCTGCTTCGGGCGCCACGCGGCAAGAAAGACTGAGGAAAATGACGTCGGCTGATGCCTTTATACCCAATTAACAGCAGCTATGACATCGGGTGAAGTGCGACATCAGCCGAGGCCAGACCCAGACTTTGGAATCCGGCCGACCGAAGGGCTGCCTGAGGCAGGACAACCCATTTGTTAGGACTGCAGATGCATCCTTGAAGGACATCAGAGTCTTTAACTGGAGGACGCAAAAGAAAGGTGCCTTTAAGGAAAGCCTTACACAGTCTAGAAGAGGCCAGAGCATTCATGTTCTCGCCAATGTGGAAATTCAAAATAGCTGCCAGTTGCACTTTCACAGTGGAGGAACTAGCCCCTTGCTGAAAAACATTGGATAAGAAATCTAAGACTGCAAGAACAGGGGCTGTAAAAGGATCCAGGTCCCTCTGAGAAGACCAAATAGCGAATCGATTCCATTTACTGTGGTAAATCTTCCTAGTGGAGGCCTTATGAGATGCCACCAGAATAGTTTTTATTGAAGATGAAAGACCGGGAGTCCTGGCAATCAAGTGAACTGGAGCAACTAAGCCGTCAGCTTGAAGCTGTCCAGGTTGGACGGACAAGCACCCAAGGGATGAGATATGAGATCCGGGCAGGGATCCAGAAACCATGGAGGAGCTAGAACATGAGACCAGAGGAAGGGGAACCACACCTGATGAGGCCAGAACGGGTCAATGAGGATCACTTTGCACCCCAGTCGGTAAGCTTTCTGAAGAAACTTTGGAATGAGTGGTAACGGGGGATAAGCATACAGTAACCCGGGAGGCCAAGCATGGACCAGAGCATCTCTGGGGGGGTCCCCTGGTGAGGAGATCAGAGTGAAGAACTCATTGCACTTTGCGTTGAAAGGAGATGCTAAGAGATCGCAGCAAGGTTGACCCCACACAAGGAAGATCTCATATGCTATGGACCCAATCTGTCCGCTAAAATGTTGGAGCATCACTTATATGCAATGCAATCAGAAACTGACTGGTGGAGATCGCCCACTCCCACACTCTCATAGCCTCGCGACACAGAGGATAAGATCTGGATCCTCCCTGTTTGTTGCTGTACCAGACCACTGACATGTTGCTTAACTGAATTGCAATAGTCCCCGGAGGAAGAACTGTGTGGAAGGCTTGCAACACTAAAAGCAAGCACTGCTCTCATCTCCAGAACACTGATGTGCAATCTGGTCTCGATCTGGGACCATGTGTCTTGGACCGTCCTCCCCAGAAAATGCCCCCACCACCCGAGCTGGGAGGCGTCCGTGGTCACTGTGGCTTGGGCTGTGGGTGCAACAAATGGGTGTCCCGCTAAGATCTCCAGCGACTGGAGCCACCACAGGAGTGACGCCCAGCAGGCTTTGCTGATTTGAATTGGATATTCCATGGGGGAGATCTAGCCAAGACCACTGTATGGCTAGAGTCCATTGGAGAACATGCATGTGAAGACGCGCACAGGGGAAGATAGAGATTGCTGTAACCATAGAGCCCAGGGCTCTGAGTAAGTCGCCCGCCTTCGGGTAACCTGAGGCCAACAAAAAGAAGTTATGTCTTACTATAACATTCCATCTGTATTGTTGAGCCTTGTTCAGTCATTACGTGTGGGTATCGGTTCCGACCTCTCAACCGAGCCGGACATCTTTCAAGCTCGCGTCAGCTACAAACTCTCGAGCTAAAACTCTTGCCCAGAATTCCCCTCTCCCTGTTACCTCAAAATGAGTAGGCAAGTCAAAAGAAGGTAGAGGCTACCTCTCGTCAAATGACCTAAACGAACCGGATGGTGAGATCCACTAGAAGCCACAGGAGGGGGAAGGAGGGAGGGTCATAATGACTGAACGAGGATCAACAATACAGATGGAACATTATGGTAAGACATAATTTCTTTATCTGATATTGTTAATCCTCATTCATTCCTTACGTGTGGGGTGGGACAGAGTCCCCAGCTACCTCTATTCCTGGGAGGCTCTCATAGAAGGACATTCCTGAGCACCACAGAACCAATAGATGCTCTTCCCCTGGAGGCCAAATCCAACTTGTAATGACTGATGAAGGTACGAGGCATAGCCCAAGTTGCAGCTGCACAGATGTCATGTAAAGAAGCTCTGGCATGGAAGGCAGCAGAAGTTGCCACCGACCTTGTTGAATGAGCCTTTATGGTAGTAAGCAATAGAATATTACATTGTGTATAAATGAAGGTCACACAGTCTTTCAACCATCTAGCCAATGTGACCTTAGCAACAGCACATCCTAATCTAGGTCCAGAATAGGCCAAAAATAACTGGTCTGATTTACGAGAGGCCTTAGTCCTGTTCAAGTAGAAGCAAACTTGCCTATGAATATCAAGGGTATGTAGGCAATACTCTCCTTTGTTTGAATAGTTGGGAAAGAAAACTGGCAATTCAATGGCTTGGTTAATGGACATTTCAGAGATCACTTTTGGCAGAAAGGAAGTATTAGTTCTCAATGACACTATCTCTATGAAAAATCAAGTACGGACTCGATGCATAAGGCTTGAAGCTCAGACATATGTCTGGCAGAAGTAATGGTGACCAAAAACAAGGTTTTCCATGACAAGTATTTGAGATCGCAAGAAGAAGCTGTCTCAAAAGGTGGCATTGTCAAAGCTTGTAGAACGAATGACAGGTCCCATGGTTGAATATGTTCTCTTAAAGGGGGCTTTAGATGATTCACACCATTTATGAAGGTCTTGCATAATTTGTGCGACATAAGAGAGGAGTCTTGGACACCCTCATGGAAATTGGATACTGCAGCCAAATGAAATCTAACGGTAAAGGCCGATAGAGGACGATAGACCTGATTGAAATAGGTTGGCTAGATACTCCAGTACTACTGACACTGGTGCTGAAAAGGGATCTACTTGCTTTTCTTTCAGCCAAAGGGTAAATCTTTTCCACTTGCTTAGATAATTAATTCTAGTGGAAGACTTATGAGATGCAATAAGAATGTCCCGTACTGGTAAAGAAAGATCATTCTGCCTGGCAATCAAGGGAATTGGAGAAGCCAAGCGGTGAGCTTCAGGCTGTCCAAGTTGGGATGAATCAGATTCTGCGGATGGGAGATCAACCCCGGGGTTGGGTGGAGAATCCATGATTGATCTAGCAGGTGAAGCCAAAGGAAGGGGAACAAAATCTGACGAGGCCAATATGGCGCTATGAGGATCACCTTGCTCTTCAACCAGCAGGCTTTCTTCAGAAACTGGGGAATGAGGGAGAGAGGTGGAAATGCATAACGAAGATCAGAGGGCCAGTTGTGGACTAGAGCATCCCTGGGTGACTGTCCCAGAGGGGGAAATCAGGGAAAAGTAGTTGCTGCATTTGTAGTTGGTCGGGGATGCAAAGAGGTCGCAGCAGGGAAGACCCCAGCGGTGGAAGATCTACGCTGCTATCAAGGGATTCAGGGACAATTCATAAGGTTGTAGAATGTACCTGCTGAGTCTGTCTGCTATCATGATGGAACTCCTGGGAATGTGCGTTGATAGAAGAAATCGGTTGGTAGCCATCGCCCATTGCCATATCCTCATGGCCTCTCGACAAAGTGGGTAAGATTTGGTTCCGCCCTGTTTGTTGATGTACCAGACCACCGCCATGTGGTCTGATTGTATCGCAATAGTCCCAGACGGCAGCAGAGGATGGAATGCTTGCAACGCCAGAAGCACCGCCCTCAGCTCTAGAACATTTATATGCAGTTGGGCCTCCAAGTAGGACCAAGTACCGTGGACTGTCTGCCCCTGACACAGCCCCCCCCCCCACGCCATCAGGGAGGCTTCCATGGTCACTGTAGCCTTGGGCTGCTGGGGGGAGAAGGGGCGAGACCATTGTGACGGGTTGTGGGTCATCCACAAATTTAAATCCTGTTTGCACCTGTGAGTTACTCGAATCTTGGCTGAAAGAGGATACTGAAAAGGATACCATTGGGTGAGCAGTAGTCATTGTAGAAGCCTCATGTGAAACCTGGCCAGGGGGCAATGGTGATGGATGCTGCCATGGAACCCAACAGCTGTAGGACAGAGTGAGCTGTGGATTTCTCCCTTGAAAGGATTGGGATGAGTTGTTGCTTTATCCTTAGAATTCTGTGCTCTGGAATGGATGCTCTGCAATTCTTTGTATCCAAGATGACCCCTATAAATTCTGTGGACTGAGATGGGGTGAGATTGCATTTCTGCCAGTTTATGGTTATGCCTAGCCTTTCTGCAGTGAGGAGAGAGTATGCTAGGGCTTCTTCCAATAGATGTCTGGTGGGGGCGGAGATGAGCCAGTCGTCTAGGTATGGAAACACCTGGAATCCTTGTAGTCGCAAGTGAGCTGTGATGACTGCCATGCACTTTGTGAACACTCTGGGGGCTACAGAGAGTCCAAAGGGCAGTACTCTGAACTGATGGTGACTGGCTCCCACACAGAAGTGCAGAAATCTTCTTGATGGCCTGTCCACTTTTATGTGGTAGTACGCATCTTGAAGATCTATCGAGCATATCCAATCGTCTTTTTCCAAAAGTGGGAGGATAGACTGTATTGTGACCATCCGGAATTTTTGTACTTTTACAAACTTGTTCAATACACTAAAATCCAAAATTGGTCTCCAGTCCCCGGTTTTCTTTGGCACCAATAGTCTTGAGTAGAATCCGGATCCTATCTGTTCTGGAGGGACTATTTGGATGACTTTTTCTTAGCAGCTTTGATATCTCTAACGCTGCTTCTTCCCTTTGACTGGGTGGAATGTCGGGTAAGTTTGTTGGGGGGCAGGACAAAGATCGAAGGGAATATTGTAACCTCTGGTTATTATCCTTTGTACCCAAGAGTCGGTGGTGATGGTTAGCCAGGCAGAAGGGTACAAGGAGAAACGACCCCCAACCACCTCCAGAGGAAAGGAGTTGGGCCGCTCTTCGGGAGCGCTGGTAGGATTGACCAGGCAGAGATTCCCTGGTTACGCAGACCCCCTCTGCCCCAAAAAGGGCGTCTTCCCTGTGAGTTTCCCCCTCTGCCTCTAGGGGAGGAATCGGCCTGTGTGCCACGGAAAGGATCTTGAGACTTTTTGTACCATATCTTCCCACTCTTCTGGTTTCTGGAGAAAGCACATTGAGGGGAAGAACAACAGACACCCACGGCAGAAAAGGTCTTACCGTCCTGTTCACATCTGGCCAGTGTGCTTTTAAACTTGGGTCCAAACAATGAAGAGGCTTCGATGGGGGCGTTGAGAAAGGAAGCCTTGAAGCGTTCCGCGAAACTGCATAAGCGCATCCAGGCATGTCTTCTCAAAACAACACCTGAACTTACCACTCTAGCTGCTCCTTCTGATGCATGAGGTATCAGGCACATGGAGGAGTTAGATATCGATCCAATGGTGGCCAGCTGAGAGGCCACTTTGTCACGGACCTCATCAGACACGGCACCAGCCAAAGTTTCAGAGAGCTTCCTATTCTGTCCAGAGCCCGGGACTCTGTTGGGTGGATGGACAGTATGGCTTTCTTCCGCCAGGTCCTTCTTGGTTGCGGTCGCCACCACCACAGCATCTACATTAAAACCTTTGGAGCAATGGGGGTCAGTAACAGGAGGGGACAAAATTTTATCTGGCCTCTGGGGAATGGCCTCAACGGTGTCAGGAGCCTTCCATGCATACTGCACGACAAGCTGGACCAGTTCGTCAGCAGGTGGAGTAACCCAGAAGGTAGGGGGCCGGGCACGAAAGGCCTGCAGGAACACAGACTCTTCAGAGGTCGGGTTAGAGGGCTGCCAGTCACCTCTCTGTTTAAGGATTTCAAGGATATCACCAAAAGATACCTCAGAGGGTGACCCTTCCACATCATCAAAGTCTGTGTCTTAGGTAAGGGATTCCTCTGTGGAGTCCATGTGCTTCCTCTTGCACAAGCTTTTTCGATGAACTTCCTCAGAGGGAGAAGCTGGGGAAGATAATGCAAAAGGGGTTTCCTGTGGGATTACATCCTGAGTCACTTGCGCCCGGTGTCCGCTAGGAGTGACTTGTGTACACTGCGGTCCAGAGGAGGACTGGGAGATTGATAGCACAGTATCACCAGCTGAAGCCAAAGCCTTCTCCAGTAGTTGGAAGGCCGGTCCACCTGAAGAGGGGTGAGTGCCCAGGACAGGGGTCACCCCTCCCCTAAGTGGCTCAGCCTGCCGACTCTGTGTCCCTGGATGGCTATGAAACACCAAATTATGTACGTCAAAGCTGACATCCTGGGTCATAGCAAAACTCTCCTGCCACAAAGGCAACTGCGGTTCCTTAGTGAGGTCCATAAAGGGAACCGTAGAGGGGGAAGACTGTGCTATATCAAGCGGCTTCAAAGGCAATGAAGGAGGAGAATAAGTAGGGGTCTTTGGCAAAGGGTGATCACCTCCCAAGGAAGGGTAGGTCCTAGGGGGCAGGATGCTTCTGGCCAAAAGCACTTGATCCACAAGATGCAACACGTCATATTCAGAGAGGCTTCTAGTGAATTTCACAAACACGGCTGAGGGAGAGTCAGGTCTATCCAAAGATGGGGCAAGCTCGGTGCCCACCTCACCAGTCTGCACTGAAAACGGGGCCATAAGGGACTGAACTACAGATGTCTGCACCGAAGAAATCATCAGTGCTGAAGTCATGGTCTGCACCGACAATAAGGTCGGTGACGAAGTGATTGTTGGCGCTGAGGCTGGGACCGAAAAAATCGGTGTCAATAACCGAGTTGTCTGTTCCGGGTAAGATGTCGGAGCCAATGTGGTAACAATCTGCATCGACTGGATATTCGCTGCCAGTGGAAAAGTCTGAACAGAGGAGCCCCTTGGTAACTATACGGTAAAGGGTACACGAGTCGGTGCCGAAAACACAGATGGGGCCCATGGCCTCGGTGCCAAAGTTCTAGGCACCTAAAGTGCTGGAGCCGAAAAAGTCAGATCCGAAGTGGAAAGCTTAGCCTTCTTGGGTCTCAGTTGGTGGGAGTTCCCAGCCAGGGACGAAGGAAGAGACTTGGCCTTTGTATGTTCATCAGTCTTTTTCTTATGAGATCTTGGAGGGGTTGAAGCCTCAGACCCAGAAATAGCCTCTGAAAAAGGGGATTTAAGTAGGCTCTTCAATAACAATTTATTTTTTCCTCTCAATCAACGTCCATTTAGAGAAATTATTAACTTTTCTGAGAGAAAAGTTATTTTAGACTAGTATGACAACAAAATATTGTACTTAGCTCAAGAGAAGTAGCTTGACACGACCAAATGGCGATGCAGCAAATGAAATCTGGGGTAACAGGGAGAGGGAAATTCTAGGTAAGAGTTTTATCTAGAGAGTTTGTAGCTGACACGAGCTTGGAAGATGGCTGGCTTTGTTCCGAGGTCGGAACCGATACCCACATGTAAGGAATGAATGAGGATTAACAATATCAGATCTACTGATATATGGGCCCGCAGACTATAGACCCTGTCTGGAGTTGGAAAGACTTTCAGTCGAAGGGTGTCCAGCCATGCCCCAATAAAGACCAAGATCTGCACCAGGTCCAAAAGGGATTTGGAAACCTTCATGGTTATCCCTAGCCGGTCTGCAAGATAAAGGAAGGAGTCTCTGGCTTGGCAAAGAAGACACCTGGTGGAAGCAGCAAGAAGCCAATCATCTAGGCAAGGGAATACCCGAATACCCTGAAGCCTCAGGTGAGCCGCTATGACTGCCATCAACCTTGGTAAACACCCTGGGGGACATGGTGAGACCGAAGGGTAGGGCTCTGAACTGAAAATGATTGACTCCCAGCTGAAAGCGAAGGAATCTCCTGGAGCTTCTGTGAATCTTGATGTGGTAGTAAGCGTCGTGGAGGTCTATCGAGCACATCCAGTCGCATTCACGAAGATAAGGTAGAATGTAAGGTGACCATCCGGAATTTCTGCTTGGTGACAGCCAGGTTTAAGGTTGACGGGCCCAAAATGGGCCTGAGGTCCCCGTCTTTTTTGGCAATAAAAAGAACCTGGAGTAAATGCCTAATCCGGTCTGATCGGGGGGGGACCGGTTCAATGGCTCGTTTGTGAAGCAGCTTGGAAATCTCTAGCGCTGCCATCTCTCTGAGCGAATGGGACATCTGGGAGGAGCTTTGGTTGGACGGGAGAGGTAACAAATGGGATGGTGTAGCCTCTGGATATTATTTGAAGCACCCAACGATCTGCAGTTATGGACTCCCAAGCCGTTGGGTGCAATGATAATCTTCCAAAAACTGCCTCCAAAGTAGGACAGTTGGGCAACCCTTCAGGGCTGCTGCGTGGATCTGTCAGAGAAGGTCTCCCTAGACTCAAAGTTGCTCGGACTCCCTCTGCATCTGGGGTGGCATCTGTCCTGTCCCCCTCTGCCTCTAGGGTACGAGTTGTCCTTAGTCCCAGGAAAACTGTGATTTCCGGAACCACATCTTTTTTTGCCCTCTCTGATTCCTAAAAAAGGATCACTGAGGACTAGAGAAGCGGATTTCGATGGCAGACAAAGTATTCCCGTCTTTTTCACTCTGGACAAGGGTGTCACATATGGTCTTCCCAATAAAAGAAGAACCAACGAAGGGAGCATTCGTGAAAGACGCCTTGAAGGGGTCCGCAAATTGACACAACCTGAGCAAAGTATGTCGCCTCATAGCCATGCCAGTCCCAGCCACCCTAGCTGCTCCTTCCGTAGCATGGGAAAGGAGGTGCATTAACATATTTGATACTGACTTCAGAGTCGATATTTTCGCAAAGAACAGATGCTTGTCCACCAGCAACAAGGACTCTGGGGGCGATTCAGTTAACTCTGTGACTAAGTCTCTCTGCATTCATATAACATGTGCCAAACAGTTTAGCTCTTGGATGGAAAACATCGCTGAAGAATACACTCGCTTCCCAAATCAATCTACCGCCCTGGACTCCTTGTCCAGATGGTGAACCGAGGAACTTTCCTGAGCCAGTTCCCATTTGATGGCTGCTGCAACCACCATAGCATCCACAGGAGGATCCTTTATACCAGGCCAGTCTGTCCGAGGGTGGAGAAGGAATCTTGTCTGGGCATTTAGGTATCGGCTCTATGGTGTCAGGTTCCTTCCATGCCTGAGTGGTGATAAGATCCACCAAGGGATCCACAGGCAGGGACACCCCGGACATAGATGGGCCCGTGCAAAAAGCCTCCAGGAATACTGATTCATCCGTAGAAGGTTTTGGGGTTGACCAACCTCCCATCTGGCGGAGGATCTCCATGATGTCTCCAAAGGAGACATCCTTGGGAGGTGACCTAGAGGAACTTTCTCCATCTAAATCAGTGTCTTCTGTCAAGGACTCGGTGGAGTCCAGGTGCCTCCTTTTACACATGTGCTTACGAGGACCCTCTTCTGTGGAACTCTCTGAAGAGGGCTCGTGAGGCTCGGGGGGGGGGGTCCTCCAGAGGAACCGCATGGGGCTCCTCTAGCACAGGCTGTCCCTGGGACAAGCCGAAGGGAGTTGTAACCGAATCCAAGGGAGTCTGGACAGAATCCCAGGAAATAGGCTGGGGTCTCAATCCTTGGGAGAGAACCATCTTCACCACGTCCGAACCATCTTCACCACGTCGAACACTGATGGAGAGCGCACCTCCTTAGCACCCAACAAGGAGGGAGTTCTCCCTGGGTCCGCCATGAGGATCGCGGCTGAGGCCGGGATAGTCGGAGCTCCAAAGGAACGGCTCGGATCCGACAAGGTCGGTGCCGAAGACACCTCCATCCCCTCGAGTCAGACTCCCAGTCCTCAATCCTGAGATTTGCTCGGATCCAAACTAGTCAGGACCGAGGAACTCAAGGTAATCACCGGTGTCGAGGTTGGAGGAACAGTCAGCGCCAAACCCCCAGCTCCGAAGATCCTCAGATCCATAAACCCTGAAACAGCAGGCCGGATCGGGGAAGGATAAATCGGATGAAAGACGGGCATGGAGGTCCTCCCTCCAGAGGGAGACGGGCCTGGCAAAACTCCCATCTGGATTTGGGTCTGAATAAATCTCATCATCCTGTCCATATTCAATTCAGACAGACTCAGAGTCGAGCACGAGGAAGCGACCGACTCGGATCTGGCTGGGCGCTGCGAAGATCTGGATGAAGGCCTCTGTTCCAAAGGCTCCGTCGGCTCCAGGGAGAATCTAGGGGAGTGGAGCTGAGGAGACACAGGTCTCGACACCTTGGATGGTGGGCTAGGGAAGGACTCCCGATCTGGAGACCATTTACTGGGCCTATGTCCCTTCTCTCTGTCTCTATCCTTTTTCCTGTCTCTTCCTTTGGCCTCTCCTTAACAGGTCTAGTGGGAGGGTAAGTCCCAGCCTGAGGGGGGGGGGTTGGGCTGCAGCTGCGGAAGCCGAGGCTGATGAGTCCAGCATGGAAGCAGGGAGAAGTCCCTTAGCCACCAGTTTGACCTTCCTCTCCTTCAAGGCCCTAGGGTTAAAACCGGCACACACACTGCACTGAAATGACAAATGGGGAACACCCAGGCAAACAACACACAGAGTGTGACCATCCGCCAGTGAAAGCTTATGGTCACACACTGTGCATTTCTTAAATGTAGGTTTAGGCTGATCAGCCATTCTACACACACACAGCCACACCTACCAAACTCCAACACACTATAATCACGCACACCTATGGGGAAGGGAGGGCCTACTCTAAATTACTTCACCAAACAAAACTTTTTTTTTTTTTTTTACCGACGAACAAGTGTTTGGGGGAGGAAAGGGAACTAACTGAGAACACACACTCACTACACACGAAAAAAGACCAAAAGGCACTTACGACAACCCTAATGCTCCGAGCTACAGAGACCACGATGCTGATGCACGAAGCGGCAAATGAGATCTGAGGGAAGGTAGGAGATGGTGATGGGTTATGGGTAAGAGGGAGGAGCTTGGAGCAGATGCTTGCAAAGTTGCCGGCTCGGATCCGATATGGATCCAAATACCCACAGGTTGCAGATAAAATTAAGTTAACTACTTCAGATTGTTTATGTTAATTATAGTGTGATTACTTTTACATGAATGTAAATTTGCTTATGTCACAAGTGATAATTCAATGAAGAGGTTTGGGGAAAAAAAGCAGCTCATTAACAGCTCACAGCCTAAATCATCTGGACTAAATGTCAGCCTACCTTTGAAATCTGATGCACGTCTTTTTTAGAGATTTCTTTTACCCTTTTGCTGAGAAATTTTGGTCCTTTTACAAAAAAAAAAAAAAAAAAAAAAAAAAGACTCAGTCTTTGAAGGATAATTTCTCTGGAACTTTGGGGTAAGAGAAAGAAATATTTTTTTAAAAGTCTGTATGACTTTGACCCTGATCTGCTGAAATCTTCAAGAACCTGTAAGACATATGGCACAGATTAAACACTTAAGCATCACCTTAAAAAGTATCCGTCGGCAGCTGTAGATGATGCATTAGCAGCATCATAACTGTGTTTCGTAAGAGTGTCTAGCTACATGAGTGACCGAAATGAGCTAAGACAAAAAAGACAATTTATCTAGCTCAGGCATGTCTTAACACTAACTTGTTCATATCACCCCATCAAAAGATAAAAGACATATAATCGTATGGGTTTGGTAACTAAAAGCATGGAAAGAAAATGCAGCACGCCCTTCTTTCAATATCTATCCATGGTCCTACTTGTCTTTGACATTAGGTAAGGCATTAGAAGATGGAAGCAGCTTGGTGCATTTGCCAGATTCTATACAAATTACTGCTAGGTCGGAAGGATTCTTGCAAAGAAACTTATGTGCCTTGGGCCCTCTAAAACTTCATTTTTTTTTTTTTTTTTTTTGTTAGGTGCTAGAGATCGAGATCTGATTTTAAAAAGTTATGACAAAGGTATCTTCTAAAGCCTCTAACACAGAAGGGATTGCAAAAGGCTCATGAACTCCAATGTATAGCAAGCCATAATGTCTTTTTCACTCATTAGACACTTACTTGTCCCTCTCACTGAAAATGCTGCATCATCTTGGTATCTGCATCTTCTGACTCATAGCCTACTGGAGAAGGTATCCGTAAGGAATACACCAGAGATTCCACCTCTGTTTAGAGAATTCCTCTTTAGAAAAGTCTCTATCCCTTTTACAAGGGGAAGAAAACAGACAAGGCTTTAGTGACATAATTGCTTTAGTAGTAGAAGGAGAAATATGTTTTTTTCTACTTTTTCTGGGGAGCGTCAGCACAGATATATCAGGGTAGATCTTAAGGAACTTGGAACTTTCTATCACAATACTATTTGAGGTATGCCCTCAGGTCCCACAGAGAAAATAAGCCAGAGTTGCCCCCTTTATGGGTGAACAGGACATCTGATCGATCACTGGGGAACTGCCAATATGCTGTGCTTCATCAGCTTCCAGCAGGGTCACCGCACAGGGAAAAGCAGAAGCTAAAACCAAGCTGTCGGTGGGCTTATCAACAGCCACAGCAGAGCCACACGGGTCCAACAGAAAAACAGAAGCTTCAGGTTTTGACTCCTTCAGCTTCTTTCATGGCTGATGTGGGTCATCCAACTGAAAAGATTCAAATGCTATCCTTGCCTACACAAGCGCAATGAGTATATGTTTTTTTAGATAAATGTTAAGTAAAGATAAGCAACTTCTTAAAGTACCATGAACAAATGACTCGCAAATTGAACATTCCTTGTGGTTGACACTAGGTCCTAAGCAGAACAAATAGTTAATATGGCTATCTTTGTATTGTATATGCCCTTCCAGTCACGAACAATAAATGTTTCAGTAAAAAATTTCCTTTAGTGGATACTGGGCTACTGATAGACTAGTAGCCCTGCATAACACATCTGAGATGCTTCAGGTGCAACTAACATTGGGTAAGATGGAGATCCGGGTCATAGCCTGCTTTAGGTCCCCAACCATGTCCCTAGACTACCACTCCATGTTCCTAAGCACCCTGGAATCCATCAAGGTCCAACCCAACACTTTCATACTAGGAGACTTCAAATACCCCTCCATCAACTGGGAGAACTACTCAAGCACCAATACACTGGCACAACACTTTCTGGAATTCTTCAATTCCAATGCCCTGGACCAGCTCATTCTGATCCTCACTAGAGGAAGCAACATCCTTGACCTGGTTATTACTAACATGGATGACTGTTGCTCTACACCAGTAGTCAATCCCTCCCTTGTCAGATCTGACTATAAACTAATTACCATGGAAATCCACTTCTTTGAGTCCGTCACAGGGCTGTGGATGAAGATAAGGCAGTGCATACAGCCTACCTCAATCTGGCCAAGGCCTTTGATACCATTCCTCACTCGGGAATTATTGGTAATCTCACTAAACTAGGCATCAACCTCTATATCACTAGGTGGGTTGCAAACTGGCTCACAGATAGAACACACAGTGTGAAAGTAGTAGACTCCAAGTAAGACTGCCGACCAGTCACGAGTGGAGTCCCACAGGGATCATTCCTGGGTCCTCTCCTGTTCAGCATCTACTTCTCAGAAGTCCAGGTCAACACAAAGGGACTCTGGCTGACCAAGTCCATAGATGACTGCAAGCTGGGAGCCATTATTAACTCCTCACGTGATGCAGACATCCTACAGAAAGGCCTCACTGAGACCAATGACTGGTGTCGAAACCATGGCCTTACGCTTAATGACAAAAAATGCGTTATCACCCACTTTGGTAAAAACTCAGTTCCCATCATACCGATGGGAGGCCACTGAACACTGAAGGTGTTATAAGAGATCTGGGGACACAGGTTGACAGCAACCTCTCCTTCGACCACCACATTGCCACTGTGGTCAGAAAGTCCTTCTATGTGGCAAATCTCATTACCAAGGATTTTGCATCCAGGAAGAAAGCGGTCATAGTCTCTCTCTACTCTTCCCTCAGACCAATCATTGAGCATAATGCCCCATTAGGCATGTACCTCACTAGACACCTGCAAGAGCTGGACAGGCCACAGAAGTACCTCACAAAGAGGATCCTAGGCATTAAACACATGTCCTACACGGACAGACTCAAAAGACTCCAGCTATTCTCTGTCGCATATCACCTACTTAGAGACAATCTTTGCTTGCCTTACAAAGCCATGTTTGACCCAGATCTGTTAGAAATGCTACACCTAAAGAAATCCCAATCCCTCCGTACCATACTCTCCAAAGATCTCAACCTCATTACCACAATAAACAGAACATGCTGGAGGGACAAGTTCCTCACCAGAGACTGCCCATGCTCTGGAATAGACTTCCCATACATGTGAAGCAGAGCACCGCTGTCCCTCTTCAAGAGAAATCTTGATGAGTGGATGGGTAATAGAAAGTTCACCCTGGGGATCACTCCAGTGGCTCTACTTGATAAAGGCACTGGGAACTAACGTCAGGCGGCACGATGCCAGGGCACTTCTATGGGCTAGGCTTGTAAAGTCTCCAGGGCCATTAGCCTAGTACACACCTATGAACTTATATGCCCATTAGCAATGGAAAATGGCACAGGCTGTACATCTGACAGAGCAAAGTGAAAAACTTTTAGTTATGTACTTACCATAACTTTAGATGTATGGGATCCATCTCGCCTACATTCTCTACAGATGGGTTCGGAGCCGATCCTCGGCTCCGACTCGGCACGCTATACAATAGCACGAAGTCTCTTATTGGCTGAGTTACCTCATATCCCAGGATGCACCACTACTGCTTCCCCAGATCTTGTTTGTCCGCACACATGCACACACACACATAGACTGTTGTTATAAGATTGCCAGGTGTTTCAAGAGAGGAAACAGTTGTATTCGGACCGTCTGGTCTCTTCTGGCCTCCAAGGCAGGGGGAAGGAGGGTGGGTTATTAGGAATGTAGGCGAGATGGATCCCATACATCTAAAGTTATGGTAAGTACATAACTAAAAGATGTAATGTGATCCTATCTCGCCTACATTCTCTACAGATGGGACAGCGTCCCTAGCACCTAATTCCTGGGTGGCTCATTGGAAAACGGTCCGGAGAACCGTGGAACCGAAGGAAGCTCGACCCCTAGATGCCACATCCAATTTGCAGTGAGAAATAAAGGTGTGTAGAGAAGACCACGTAGCAGCCGCACAAATGTCATTAATAGAGAGCTTGGAATGAAAAGCTGCCGAAGTGGCCATAGCCCTGGTAGAATGAGCTTTCACTGGAATTGTAAGCTCTATATTTGAAATGTGATAAATATGACTGATGCAGTCTCTGATCCACTTGGCAATAGTGACCTTCGTGATTGCTTTGCCCAATTTATTGTCCGAAAAGGACACAAACAGTTGATCTGATTTTCGTGCTTGGTGTGTCCTATCCAAATAGAAACGTAATTGTCTGTGCACATCTAAGCTGTGAAAGGTATACTCAGCTCTGTTTGTATACTTAGGGAAAAAAAACGGTAATTCCAGTAATTGTTGCAAATAAAAGTTAGAACAAACCTTTGGTATAAAGGATGGGTTTGGTCTACGAGATACTCTATCCTTGTGAAATACCAGGTATGGTGGTTTGACACATAAGGCTTGAAGTTCTGAAACTCGCCTGGCTGATGTGATAGCAACTAGAAGGGCAGTCTTCCAAGAAAGAAATTTCAAGTCACAGGTTGCTGCCGGCTCAAAGGGAGGTGCGGTTAAAGCGGCTAACACTACGTTAAGGTCCCACGGTGGTGCGGGATGAGATATAGGGGGCCGTAGAAGCCAAGCTCCTTTAATAAAGGCTTTGCACAACTTATTGCTCATTAAGGGTGGTTCTACGTTCTCATGAAAATTGGAAATAGCTGCCAATTGAACTTTGATGGTAGACACCGAACAACCCTGGTTGAACAGGGAAGTTAAAAACTTCAGAACCTCTGACACCGAAGCTGTCATAGGGTCTAATCCTCGGAGTTGGGCCCAAATAGCAAACCTCTTCCATTTACTGCTATACATCTTTTTTGTAGAAGTCTTGTGGGCCGAGGACAAAATATGCAAGACTTCAGGATCCAAAGAATGGCTCCTAACTATGGTCGGAAGAGGAGTAGCCAAGCTGCTAGCTTCAATGAATGTAGGGACTGATGGAGCTGTCCTGACTAATGCGTCAGGAGGTCCGGAATTTGGTCCAGGAACCAGGGACCGTCCAATGCATACTTGTGGAGAAAAGGGAACCAAACTTGACAAGGCCAGTATGGGGCGATTAGAATCATTTTGCTTCCCAAGCGAATCGCCTTCTGAATCACCTTGGGGAGAAGGGGAACCGGTGGAAAAACGTATAGCAGACCGGAGGGCCAAGGTTGGACCAGAACATCCTTGGGCATCTCCCCCGGAACTGGAATGAGAGAGAAGAACTGCTGGCATTTTGCGTTGAGAGGAGTTGCGAAGAGATCGCAACATGGAACTCCCCATCTGGTGAAAATCTGTGTTACCACTTTGTGATTCAAGGACCATTCGTGAGGGGAGAGAATAGTCCTGCTCAGTCTGTCTGCTATCACATTGGATGTCCCTGGAATGTGTGTTGCCACTAGAAAGCATCTGGTAGCAATCGCCCAATCCCATACCTTCATGGCCTCTCTGCAAAGGGGGTAAGACCTGGTCCCTCCTTGCTTGTTCAAGTACCAGACTACCGACATGTTGTCTGACTGAATGGCAATCGTCCCCTGTGGGAGGTGATCGTGCAATGCTTGCAACGTTAGAAGCACCGCCCTCATTTCCAGGATATTGATGTGGAGAAGACTCTCGTCGGAGTGCCACGTGCCTTGAACCGACCTGTCCAGATAATGTCCCCCCCACCCTGTCTGGGAGGCGTCCGTAGTCAACGTGGCTGAGGGGGATGGGGGAACGAAGGGTCGCCCCTGATCCAGGTTGGAGGAAAGAAGCCACCAACGAAGATCCTGTTTGCATGTCTCTGTGATCAATATGTGAGGACTGAGGGGGAGGTCTTGATAAGACCACTGGACTGAGAGGAGCCACTGGAGTATCCTCATATGCAACCTTGCCAAGGGGACGAGAAGAATGGTGGCTGACATGGAACCTAGCAGCTGCAGTACCATTCTCGCTGGAGCGCGACGTCTGAGGAGTAACGCCCGAACTTGAGACTGCAATGTTGCTATTCTTTCCGCAGGAAGATAGACTCACATCTGCCTTGAGTCTATTTCTGCACCAATAAATAGAATATGCTGTGATGGCAGCAATACGGATTTTGTCCAATTGATGGTGATTCCTAAGGAGCTGCCTAGGGAGATAGTGGCTGCTAGAGTGTTTAAGAGTAGATGCCTTGAGGTGGCAGTTAGGAGCCAGTCATCTAGGTATGGAAACACTTGGAATCCTAGACTTCTCAGGTGAGCAGTTACCACTGCCAAACATTTGGTGAACACCCTGGGGGCTGTGGTGAGACCAAAGGGCAGTGCACGGAACTGGAAATGACTGTCCCCTAGGCTGAAGCGCAAGTGTCTCCTGGATGCCTGATCTATCAGCATGTGATAATAGGCGTCCTTGAGATCTATGGAGCACATCCAAACACCCTTCTCCAGAAGCTGGAGAATGGTTTGCAAGGTGACCATCCGGAATTTGGACTTTTTCACTGATCGGTTTAACCTGCTGAGATCCAAAATGGGCCTCAAGTCCCCGGTCTTTTTTGGTACCAAAAAGAATCTTGAGTAAGTCCCTGATCCGGCCTGATCTGAGGGGACAGGTTGGATGACTCCTTTTTGAAGCAGCTTTGAAATTTCGATGGCTGCCATATCCCGTTGACTGGGTGGCGGGTCCGGGATTCTTTGGGATGGTGGGGGGGGGTTGTGAGAAGGGAATGGTGTAACCTCCGGCGATGATTCGGAGCACCCATTGGTCCTGAGTGATACTTTCCCAGGCCTTTAGGTGCCTCGAAAAACGACCCCCGACTGGCTCCGGAGCTGCACAGTCGGGCACTCCTTCAGGGATGCTGGAAGGAGGAGGAGCCATGAAAGGACTTGCGGTCTCCAGTGTTGCGGGGGGCCTCCGCCGCCTCTGGGACGGCGTCTCCCTGAAAAATTTCCCCTTCCTCTGCCTCTAGAGGGGGAATCGCTCTGCTGTGATGAGTAAGACTTTTGAGACTTACGGAACCACATTTTCCCTCCTCTTCGAGCCTTGGGATAAGGTCTGAAGGGAGTGGAAAACCGGGCCCCTACGGCAGTTAAAGTCTTACCCTCCTGCTCGCAGCGAGTCAATGTGTCCTTTACCTTGGGTCCAAAAAGGGAGGACCCATCGAAGGGGGCGTAGGCAAAGGAAGACCTAAAGGCCTCCGCAAAGTGACACAGGCGTAGCCAGGCTTGTCTCCGTTGAGCAACACCTGTGCCCACCGCCCTGCTCGCTCCTTCGGCTGCATATGAAATGACCCTCATGGAAAAGTTGGATAGGGAGGACAGGGTAACCAACTGGGAGTTAACCATCTGGGCTAACTGCTCAGGTAAGTTACCAGAGAGGGTATCCAAAAGCTCCTTGACCAGATCCGTCTGCAGTCTCGTAAAGTGCGTCCGGTAGTTCAGAGACCTTAATGTAAAGGTTGCTGAAGCAAGGGTGCACTTCCCGTACCGATCCATGCTCCTAGACTCCTTATTAGGAGGATGGACGGACGTTGAAGCCTCTGCCACATCTTGTTGGGTAGCAGATG
Source organism: Protopterus annectens (assembly GCF_019279795.1). Taxonomy (NCBI): domain Eukaryota; kingdom Metazoa; phylum Chordata; order Ceratodontiformes; family Protopteridae; genus Protopterus; species Protopterus annectens. Next base: position 156,958,729 of record NC_056730.1, on the reverse strand, counting down.
CCACCACCAAGGCATGTACAGCCACACCTTTGGTAAGAAAGTCCTTATCAGGGGGTGCCGAAAGGAATTTATTGGGGCGAGCTGGCACCGGTTCAACAGAGTCCGGATGTTCCCACGCCCTTGCAGAGATCAAATCCAGGAGCTCATCGAAGGGCGGAGACACCCAGGAGGCGGAGGGCTGAGCCCCGAAGGCCTTGAGGAACACCGACTCCTCAGCAGAAGGGGGTTTGGACTGCCAGTCGCCTCGTTGCTTAAGGATTTCCAAGATGTCCGCAAAGGATACATCATCTGAGGACGACTTGGGGGACCCTTCCGCATCATCGAGGTCGGTATCCGAGGTGAGAGACTCATCAGGGGAGTCAACGTGCTTCCTCTTGCACTGTCTCTTCCTCGGGGGTTCCTCCGAAGACGTTTCGGAGGGACCTCCAGGAAGAAGGGAACCCCCGACGGGGGTAACCTCAGGCCCAAGGGCTCCGCTGTCGTGAGACAGGGGGATTGCAAAGGAACCAGTCTCCGTGCCAAGGGAAGGTGGTGGTGAGATGGTAGAAGTGGCCAGAGAGGATTTGGCCATGGCACTCCTCATGGCCTTGAAGGCGGGACCCCCAGAGTCCTGGGAAGGTTCAACCCCCAAGGCCACAACAGCAGTCAGAACTCCTGCCGCCGACGCACTGAGAGGGAGGCTCGGAACAGAAGGGATCGGTCCCGAGGCGTCTCCCCCGGGGCCGACAGAGGAGGTCCGCATACCGAACACCGACCCGAAGGGCGGGGTTGGAGTTAGGGTCTGAACCAACCCGACAACCTCCACCGGCTCCACCAACACAGACTCCAACGGCACCGAAGCTGTTGGAGGAGGAACCAAGATGGCAGGGTGGGAAAACAGCTCCGGAGCCAACTGGGCTGGAGCAGAGACCAACTTTTGAAAGACCGGAGACTGAAAGAGCCTTTGAAGCACCCTGTCTACATCCGAATCGGACATCCTCGACGACCGAGAAGAGACCGACCAGGTCCGAGTCGACTTCTCCGCCTGCTCCGAAAAATTAGGGGACCGGCTCCGAATAATTTCGAGAAGTATCGGCGCCGAGGGAGATTCCACCACTACTGCAATTTCCCTCGGAGCCGATGTGGACTTCGGCACCGAAGGGGAAGAGTCTGAGCGGGCAACCTTCATTGGTTCCGAAGGCAGTGGAGCCGATGGAGATGACTTGCCTCTCAACGCCCGAGCTCTTGGCTCCGAAGCCAGAGGAGTCGAGGCTGGAGACATCGAGGCAGACCATTCCGCCCTCAGCTCCAAAGTTCGTGGAGCCAACGGAGAAGCCTGCCTTGACTTTTTTGCTGCCGGATCCGACGGGTTGGTCGGAGCCAAAGATTTTTTCTTCCTCGACAGGGAAGAAGTAGTAGTTAGGGCTTCCTCAAAGGAAGGGGTAATAAGCCCTTTCAAAATCAACTTATTTTTCCTCTCTTGGAGCACGCGAGAGGAAAAAGCGTGGCAAATACTACAGGATTCCTGTAGATGCTTCGGCCCCAAACAGTATACACATAACAAATAGTCTTCCGTAATGGGCATTTTATAATTGCATTTTGAACATTTTTTAAAACCAGATGGCCTATGTTCTTTAGACATGGCTATCTACTTCAAATGAACTTTAAAGAGAAAGAACTTCAACACTGACTTTAAAGAAAATACACGTAGACTAAGGCAAGGTCCCTCTAAGTTAAACGGGAACACTTACCACCAAGAAAATAATACAATTTACCAAAAAGTTCTAAATTGCAAAATCACAAAATGAGTAGCTGTAAAACAGCCCTAACTAAGGCGCGTGGGATAGGCAAAGGCCCCTCTAACTTAAACGGGTCCTTTACCGTAGAAGAAAACACAATTTTTACCACAAACTTTCCAAAAAAAATATCAATCACACAACAATAATTAGCTGTTAAAACAGCTTTTGGGTAAATTTAGCAAAATTTCTGACAGAAATATAAGCACTAGAGGCACTTAGCTCAGCCAAGTCTGAGACCACGTCTATGCTGTAGAAGCGGCAAACGAGATCTGGGGAAGCAGTAGTGGTGCATCCTGGGATATGAGGTAACTCAGCCAATAAGAGACTTTGTGCTATTGTATAGCGTGCCGAGTCGGAGCCGAGGATCGGCTCCGAACCCATCTGTAGAGAATGTAGGCGAGATAGGATCACATTACATCAAAATTTCATTGTTGGGCTGGTAGGAAGAAAGTTCTAAGGATTTTCAGGGCTGTAGACACCTTATGTACTGCTTCACATTTTTGCACTGGGTCATAAACCATACATGCATACATATAGCATATGAGGAAGGCACCCAAGCTTTGTTATGCTGGTCAGACATATCTGGTATCCTTGGCAGGATACTTCTCATATGTAAGCAATATTGCAACAGTGATCAAAGACGATCAGCTATGTATTATTTTAATTCTAAATTCACTGCCAATATTTGGAAAACTCAGTTGAGGATTCACTTATATTTTGCATGCAATGTATAACCCTTACCTTCAGTATATTTTATGTCTGCCTATATATACCGATCTTCTACAAAATGTGTATAATTATCATTGCACTTTCTTTGTCCTAGATATAAAGTTTTTGTCATCCTTCTTATAGCATTGCAGATGCTATTTACATATTGTATTTCTGTTGCATTATCACCTGGGTTGTAGCTGAAAAGGATTCTTGACCAATCGACAAACCTGGTGATTAAACTGAAGCAAATAAATAAATATGTAAGGACTGGACAAGCTGGTGGAGCTGGCTGGAGAGGGAGCAATGTCTATTTGCCAGTCTTGAAGGAGGGAAGAAGCTTGATCTGCTGCATTATCAAGAACTGGTGAAAGCTAGGTGTCACATCAGAAAAGGCAGCAGAAAAGACCAGAAAGTGAACCCACAAAGCAGCATGTCAGCACTGTAGCTTGGGGTTAACAGTATGCATGGAAATGAGTATGCTCAGGGTCCATTATTACTGGGCATCCACATGTAAAAGCTCCTGTGGGTATTAAGGAGTTAGTGGATGTAAAATTCCCTGATGGTAGTCTTGATGAAAGCCTTCTGCAATCCTGGACAAAAAAAAAAAAATTAAAAACAGTTTTACAGAAGCAACCCTCCATAAATGTCTACAGTACCTAAAGAAGCAGCATTCATTCTTCACAGTATATACTTCTGACATCTTTACCTGTTAATGTTTTATTATAAATGGGTTATAAAGATTCGGCATAGCCATGCATTACCATCCCATCTAGTATACAGAATGAAAATAATTAACTGACAGGCACTATCTTCCTTCTCACCCTGGTTTGGTACCTATGTTTCTAACGGACAGAGGTAACCTGTAAATAGTTCCTCTCCCAGGCCCATGCTTACACTTATCAAGGGTATCAGAACTTGTCAGAGATGTGGGATGCATGGCTAGGCTTAAAAAGGCCCTTGTGGTCATTAGCCTAGTAAACACCTATGAACATATGAACAAACAATCACACACTTCAATGTATAAGCCAATTGTGATGCAAACCATCACATCTTTGCTTACATTGCTCAACTCACCAATCAAACATGCTACTTTCTTACTTTTAATATGCAAGAAAACTACTCTAGAAATTATTTTCAAATTCCTCTAAACATATTTCACTCTATTTTTCCTGTTCAGCAAGTCCTTCGCTCATTTAATAAGTACTCAAAATACTACAAATAAAACATCTAAAAGCTCATACTGCATACAGAAAAATTCATCATGTCAGGCTTCACTTAGTATTTTTGGGTCAATTATTTTGTTTAGGCTGCCAAGCAGATGCCTTCTCTTGCAAATGCCATTTTCTAACAGTAAATTTAATGAACATATTACAGAAAATATTAGAGTCCTGGGACAGTAACAAAATTAAGCAAAACAAGCTAAAAAGTAAATGGCTATAACAGGTGAGAGATAATGCAAACATCTGGCACTAAGAGCTCACTCATAGGTTGTTAGAAGGCTAACTACCATTAGGACCCTTCGAAGCTTAGCCACACACCTTAAACTATTTGGGCCCCAAGTATTATGGACATCTATATGGATGGGGGGTATTTCAGTAGGAAGTAACTAAGCATTTGTAGGGGAATATTAGTTAGGATAACACTTTTCTTGTTGATTGTCTCACCATAAGGGACATATGGCTAGATCAGGGTTAAATTTATGATTTCCTATCCAACTGTCAAGGCTTTGTTTGAATAAGGAAAGGGAAGAAATCTATTTATACATGAATGGGGAGCTTATTCCATGGTGTGGGGATCCTTTGGGACACATCTATCGCTCTCTCTCCAGCGTGTTCTGTTCATGTCGCAAGCGAAGTTCAAATCCTTGGATCTAGTGTTTTTGGTGCGATTTTGCACATGTGCAACAGATTCATCAGGGCTAGGGGCTAAGGAAGCCCTATGCGGCAGGCAAAATTCCCCTCTCAGCAGCCTGTAGAGACTGAATAAAGACACAGAGCCTTTAGGTGACCAGTGTAAGACAGGGTATTCAAGCTCTGAATTCTCCTGATGAGAAACCTTTGTGGGCATTCTAACTGTTAAAAGTATCTGGTTAAATACATGCCAAAGGGGGCATTGTATCCAATGATAGGTCTGATAATAGCAGAATACAGTGGTACTATAACTTCCTTGGACCTGTATGTCATACTTTTTTGGGTAACAAAGAATGATGGTCTTACTATCTTGGCTACGTATGGGTGAAACGCCAGATTCTGTCTACACGTTCCCAGATCCTTTACTACTCGGTCATACAGGTGTTTTATCCATATAGAAATGAACTTGGATTGACAAGTTTCCCAAAGGGCATTATAATGCATTTTAGGTCATGGTTTTGGCAGCAGTCATTTGTCTGTATTAAACCACTTGCAATACACTGGTTTGGACTTCTTGCGGCCTGTATGTGAGTCAAATGGCAATCCAGTGAGTTATGTAAACAATTATGCCTAGCTCAGTGAGCTTAACAAGAATGCCTTAGTGGGGTATTACACTGAATGCCTTAGCCAGATCAAGATACGCAGTATTATGCACAGTTTTACCCTAGTCCATTGAGTTGGTGACCTCTCAAAGAGGTCTACTGGGTTAAGTAGGCAGGACCTTCCCTTAATGCCAAATCAGGATAGATCCAGTGTCTGTAGGTTACCAATGTCTTTGTTTAACGTTTTCATGTTGCTTCGTTCCATGGCTTTGCATATTAGGCTTGTTAGCTGAGAGGCATGTAGTTCCCTGGGTCAGTTGATGGGCCACCCTTGTGGAGGGGAATGGCTGCTGCGGTCCTCCATTTACCTGGAATGCAGTCTGTTTCAAGGCTGTAGTTGAAGAGTGCTGCAAGTAACTCTGATAGGTCATGTTTTAGACTGTGCAGGAGGCAACTGGGGATGTTGTCAGGACCCATGGAGGCGATGTTCTTGGCTTTTAAAAAGTGCTGCCAGCTCCTGGTTCCTGCTGATAGCTGGGGTAAGTATGTTGGAGGGAATTTCACCTAGTAGAGCTTGGTTGGAGTGGAGGGTGAAGTCTGAGCTGAATTTATCAGCCAGTATATTTTTGCTATGTCATCCTGATCAATGAAGGTGGTACTGTTGTATGCTACCCTCTAATAAACTGGACGTAGCTGAAGAAGGTCTTCTGATTGCCCTTAGCTTGCAAGGCTATCCTAACCTCGTAGTTGGCCTTGTTGAACTTAAATTAACCTTTCAGTTTCTTGTTTAGTTTTATAAGAGAGTATTTGTCTTTAAGGCAGTTGCTCTTCCAGATTTTGGCCATGAGTTTTCTTCTATTATTTTCATTGTTTACATGAGAGTTCCACTATACTGCGGTGGTGGTGCTGCGGTAGCGTTGTCGGCTCACAGTTAGACATTGCCCGTTCGATTCTCAGTTAAAGCGTCTACTGTGTGACGACATGCGTTAATGGGCGTTCCTTCGTTGAAGGTTGTGCGTTAGGCCCGGCAAGCCAGCATGTAAAGCTCTACTGCCAATCATTAGCGGACCGGAGTTCCGCTGTGGCGACCCCTAACCGGGAAAAGCCGAAAGACACACACACATGAGAGTTCCACTGGTGGGGTTTGTTTTCAGTGTTTGTTTTGGGTTCATTTCTGTTAAGTACAGCAGCCTCTATGCAGCCATACTCATGTTTGTATAGGAACTCTGTGAATAGTTCTACATTGGTAGTTGTTGTCTCAGGATTGGGGGGAGTCTTGAATTTTGACAAACTGTCACTTAATAGGATGTAGTTTGCCTTTGAATAGTTCCTAACTGCTACTGGTTTACAGGAATTTTCTGGGTTGATTTTTTCATCAAACGATACAGTTTTGTGATCTGATCTCATTAGTGAGGATGCACATTTGAGGTGGGGGAGTGGTGCAATGCTCTCCCATGTTTGTGAGTACCAGATCTAGTATGTCTGATCCTCACCAACATGGTAGTGGTGCAATGCTCTCCCATGTTTGCGAGTACCAGATCTAGTATATCTGATCTTCTGGTCAGAGCATCATCTCTTCCAGGGGTATTTGTGTTAATACAGTACAGGAAGTGTTGTGTCTGAGACAGTTTACATTTTCAATCTATAGAGGGGTAGTTAAAGTCACCCATAAATAAAGTGTTTGGTTGGATGGTGAGCACCACTAGGAAGCTTACATAAGAATTGTAACACTCTAGGGGTACAGATGGTGACCTGTAGCTAGCCATGATCTGAGAAGGGACCTGCTCTATGTTGACTTGCATGTGGATGAGTTCCACAGTATCATCCTGTTTAGGCAATCTGGAGGTATGTTTGTTGCTAATACAGATTGATGCACCTCCACCTTTGCACTAGTCTGTGCTGTTGTTTGTCTAAATGTGCTGAAGGCATTGTAGCATTGCACTTCCGGAGTACTTTCTATGACTTTAAACAAAGTCTTGTTCACAGCACAGATGTCTACATTCTCCAGAGTAAGGAGGGCTTGGGGGTGGGAAGTTTTTTGTTTAGTGTCTGAGCATTGAGCTAAGGTTGGTTGCAGACTTTCACTCTGTAGCTTTGTCTTTTTCGCATTGCCTACATAGGGTCTAAGGAGGTGGATAAAGTTTTAGCCAATATCCAAAAGTCTAAGGGGGACAGGTGCAATTCATCCTTAGCAAAAAATGTTGTCTTTTAACCATGTTCTCCCATGCTAACAGATACTGGATCCTCCTAGAGTGACACCAGAAACTAAGCCAATTATTAAAATCAATAATTTTATGTTCATATTGTGGCATCATCTTTGGAGAAGGTAGAATACAGCTCAATGCAAGGCGCGTGTTCTGAGAGATCCATTTTGTTTCTTTTCATACAGTCCAGAATCATATTGGTACCTGGGGTGTAGTAAACTGAGTGCATGATACTATAGATCCTGGCTCCAGATAGGCAATGAAACTAACTTCTTGTCTAACCCATTGTGGGAAGCATCTGTGTGTTACACAATGGAGTCCCCAATGACAACAGTATTGGGTAAAGTATATGCTTGCCTTATGGGCTTTTTTGCTGGGGAACCATTGGGTATAGGTACAGGCCTATGTGAAATGTTTAGTTTTACTTTTGGTGTGTGCTTTAGTGAATGCTGAGGAGCAGTGTTGCTATTAGGTGGCTCTGGAGGAACTTGAGGTTTCTTTTAAGCACCTCAGCATTAGACAGTGTGTGTGGTGAGTGGTTTATGTGAGGGATGTGTTGTTGGTATTCCTGACAACCTCATATGTACATGAGGTTTTTGCCTACATAGAAGTTGTGAATTTACATCTCTCACATGCCATGTCATTTTCTTTAATGACTACCTGGTTGTCTGAGAACAAGACAACTGCTACAATATCTTAGGATGTCTAAATATACCTAGATGGCCACAGAGACATTTGCAAATTGCATATCTATGTCCTCTGATCCTGCAATAGGGTGGTCTGTTTAGCCTTAAGGATTGGATTTTCACAGGGGTCTCCTAGGGTCATTTCTGTGATTAAGGGCAAGATGCTATATAATGCTAGGATATGGTAGTGCTATTTGATGCAAAAGTTAGCTACTTTAAGCTTATTTCTGCACAATGCCTCACTGTAACAGGTTTTGGATCTAATCCTAACTCTATAGGGGAAACTTTGCTGTCCAGGAATCTGCTACTATACAAGGAACTGCCAACTGTCACTGCTCGATGGGCAGCTCCGTGCAAACCAGCATGATCTGTAGTACAGAAAAAAGATTACAAATTGAGTCTTATGCCCTCTAGCCAATAAAGAGCCATACGTTCAGTACCCTCCAGTGCTTCCCAACTCAGAAAGACCAGGTAAGCACCTCCTTCCACAAGATGAATGATCCTGGAATTTCTCAATGCAAAAGCAGCTCTCAAGTGCAGGTTAAACAACAAAGTACCACTAAACAACTAAATCTTTGGCTAATTTGCCCTTCTGCAAAGAGATCTGGAGGTACGCACAACTACAAAAGCAAACAGAAAAATTAACATTTTTGCAAAAAATTTAAAAAATGCTTTGAAAAATGCTCTAAAACAGTAGTGATCCCTGTATAAAGCAGGTACAAGTGCAGCAAATCAAGAAAATACTATCTCAGCTTGGATGGCTCTGGGTGCAGTTGAAATACTGGAAAATCTCATAACTGCAAAATATGTAGCTGCAGTTAACTTCTAATAGTGTCGCTTGGTCCATTTTTGTATAACTATAACGATATAATGACCCTACCTAGTCTTTCTTCCCTTTATGTACCCTCAAAAGGACCATACTTAGTACCTCATTACATCTCTCTCTCCAATGTGTCTACTATGCATTTGCATAATTTTATACAAACAAAAATTTTTTATTGTTGACCTATTGAACTATATCAATGTAAAATTGTTACTTAGCTTCTTTTAATGCAACTTTATGCATGTAACCCAACATATGTGAATCTTTTTGCTATAACTGCTATTATATCAATATTGTTTAAAAGTGTACTTGTTTAAAATGTACTACTGGAGCTTTTCTCCTCGGATCTCCACTGAAAATGGGCCACAAGCCCAGTTGGACAAACCTGGTTAACAAATGTCAATAAATAAATAAATAAATTATGAGATTTCCCTATTTGCCAGAAAAAGGCTGGCAAGCAGTGATATGCCAAGAAAACAGGTAGGCAACCTTTATGCAGAGAAGACAGACAATGGTTACCACAGTAGAGAGAGAATTACAGAGCAGAGGTCTTGTATAAAGGACTACCTATCCAAGAAATGTTTGAATAAAGGAGTTTCAAAATAAAGGTCAGCAAATGAGAGAAGCAATTGATGGATGGGTATATGTTGGTATAATCAAGACTATTAACTAGGCTGAGTCACAAGTTACAGAAAAAAAGCATATAAGAACAGACAGCAAGACAATGAAGTATGTCTATGGAAGATGGGGAAGCCAGTAGGCCTTTAAGAGCATTTGTGCCACCTGGGCAGGCAAGGTGGAGGTTGAAGTGTTTGCTTGGTAAATGTATACACATATAAATAAGAGGACTCGGACCTCTCAACTTTTACTGTTTCTCTATTTTCCTGCTTGATTAACCTCTTCACACAATTTTCTGAATTCTCATCATCACACTTGATTTTTGTATCCGTCTAGTAAACAGAAAAAGACTACAAGACCAACACACCAGTTGCAACAATAATTTGAAGGAGGAGGACATACACCTTACATTTCCCTTTTTCAGAAGGGAAAATAAATGACCTTGTTTGGTACAATTTTGCAATACAATTCTTAAATAACAGATTTTATACTGTTGCTTTCATGACGTGCTTAAGATTTTACCATCATTTTTGCCATTATCTGTTTTTTTAAAGATGTGCCACTGAGTAGTATCGTACACTCCTGCTGGAAATGGGAACTGTTTTGTGCTATTTGGTATTCAAATTTTATGCTAATTAGATGTCCAGATTTTAGTCTGGAACTACTTATTTTTCACGGGTCTCTACATTTTAAATCTTCACAGACTGAAAGTTATGAGGGGACTGTAGGAACAAAGCCCACACCAGGCAAATTCTTGAAACATGCCTCACACTGGCAATCCATTCTAGTAGTATTTTTTATGATTTGTTAACAGACATGTCAGATTAGGAAAGGGCTCACTTTGAGCAAAGACGCAAAAACAAGAGCTCCAACAAATTACAAATTACAATAAAAGGGAACTGAGGACTAAAAGTATTTCAAAATATTTGATGGCTGACAAGTATGTGTAAATTGTAGCACTCTAACAAGTAGACAGGTTTATGTTTAGAGGAGAGTGTCGACGGAAAAAATAAATAGCAGTAAGGATAACATAAATAAAAAAGGCTAAGCAAATAAGTAACTGCCACAGAGGGAGTGAAGGATTGTTTGAGTGGGAGTTGTAGACAGAGAGGAAACCCAGGATGAGACTGAAAAAGTAGGGTATGCAAGGAAGGAGCTTGAAGTTATAGGGATGGGTGTAAAACGGACAACTAGATTAAAGCTAAGTGGCAACCAAAGCGCAAAAAGGTTAAAGATCTTAGAGTAGAGATGTCAGTGTTAAAGTAACACGATAGAAGAAGGAGAAGGGGAAACTAAATCAAGTAACTTCAAACATTCCTTGCAATGGCACAAAGGAAATCTTTGATCTAACCAACAATGAGAGAAAACCATAAATGGTGGTGAAAATCCATGCTGTGGAGGATGCTTTTTCTTCTGTTTTCAGCTTCTGGGAAATAAAGAAGATGACTGGACTGGAAGAGCAAAAACTCAAGAGACAATCTTAAAGAAGAAATGGGGATATATCAGAACACAAACAAGGTCTTTATACAAGTATATTTATGCAAGGTCCTGAAGAACGGAAATCTGCAGAGGCGAGGATGTGGTTATCAAAAACAGTGCATTTAAAAAAAATCAACAGTTTGTTTAAAAAAGAAGACATAACTTGTCCCTATTGAAGTGTGTGTCTCAAAGTGAAAACTACTCTGCAGCGGAAACCAAAGATGCAAGATTCTCTTCCAAAGCTGCTTAATCAGCTCATGCTGGGCCAGGCTGCAGTCATCACCACACACTGGATATCCATAACATTTAAACAAGAAATACTACTACTAAGTGATTTGAAAGCCAATAAGTTGGACATAAACACTAACTCCCCTACATGTAGCATGAACATATTGGTTTCACACTACCAACTAATAGCACCACACATTATAGCAAGACATCAAATTCCCTTTTTTCCCTTTTAGATTGGATTCTAATACCAGATATCAGACCCTAGTAAATACACCACCTCAGGTACAATGTCTGAATGTCGCAGTTATCTCCCAATCTATGCTACCAGGCCAGGGGTCTGAATGGCAAGATAAGTCAGCCAGCAAAGGAGAGTAGTATTGCTGGAATTGAATTTATCCTCAAGTCTTGGTCAGTACCTTCACGAGGTGGACCCAGTTTTTCACAAAATCTCACCAAGGTGACACTGATCTATAGACTGCATTTTATATAGCATATATCATGGACAGAAGTAGGTTAAATTTTAAAAAATGATAGCTGGGCACACAAGACCCAGAAAAAAGTGCCTAATCTTGGTAAGCACACTGGTGCCAGGACTAGAAAAAATAACAGTACAGAATCCTCAAGACAGAAACATTCCTACAATGGGGCTAGACCAGGCTCAGGGGGAGGATGCCCCCCCCCCCATTGTAGAAGATAGTAGTAGTCCACAAAAATTACAAAAACTGATGGGCCAAAAAAGAGCCATAAAGATGATATAGTGGACTATAGAGGATAAAAAAGAAATTATGTACTGCTACTACTATTATGCAAGAAGCTCAGAATTTCCAGACAGCAGATGTGCAAAAAGATTGAGAGAAATTAGATACTTCCACCTGAAAAATGTCAGAATCTTCAAATACAAATTTGTGTTCATTAATACAACAGATTTAGGAAACACATTATACAGACTAAGAAACCTTGGGCCATTTGAAAGAAGTAGTGACTGACAAAGTGTGAAAATATAAAGAACAAAATCTAGAGAATTTTGAACGGTATAAAAAAGAAATATGGACATGGGAAAGAAAGAGAGATCCGATATGGTGCAATATCTATATAAAGGAGAAAGCCAAATTAATCAATATAAAAAGGCAGCCCCAAAGATACTTGGAGAAACATACTCAAAGGCAACCAGATGTGAAAAACTTCACAATACAAAAAATAAGATCACAAGCAGCTAATGTGGAACAGAAGATTAGTAAAGTAGGTCAAAAAATAAAAGTTAAAGTTATGGAATACCTGTGAAGTGAAGGCTTTAGTGTAGAAAGTTTAACACAGATTGTATCACAGCATGATGGAACAATGAGTCCCCCAAGTAAGGAGGCACAAGAGACATCTGAAGAAGAAATATGGACATGGGAAAGAAAAAAAAAAGATTTACTATAGTGCAATATTTATGCAAAGAAGAAAGCAAAACTAATCAATGCAAAAAGAGTAGCACCAAAGATATTTAAAGAAAAATACAGGCAAAGTCATGCAGTCATGAAAATTTTACAATACAAAAAATAAGAAAACAAATATGAAAAGTAGAGAAGAAGATGAGTAATGGAGAAGTTAAAGAAACAGAAACTGAAGTTATGGGATTACCTGCGAAGTGAAGGATTTAGTGTAGAAAATCTAACTCTGATAACATCACAGCACAATAAAGTAATGGATCCCCAAATTAAAGAGAAACCAGTGAAGCAGGAAACAGCTAATCAGTTGCATATGAAGAAACACTGGAGCCTTGCATAGGAAACCAGTACATTCATGTGGAGTTGCACAGCAAGGGAAAGAACAGGAAACTGTAGCAAGTCTGACACAGTCAACGTGGAGTTCCCACATGAAAGAGCAACAGACGACAATGGATGAAACTGAAGAGAACGTGGCACAAGAAGACCCTCTGGAACTTTCTACAAAATGCCCGCAGGAAATGGAGAATCAAGAATGTACCCTCAGTTTAGAAGATCATCTAAGAGAAGAGTTGCTTGATTTAAAAGAGATGGACAGACGTATTAAGATCAATAAAAGAAATAGTCTACAGAAAGTTAACACCCAAAAAGTTAGAAGTTTGAAAAAACAAATGAGCACAGCAAAGAGATTCATGCAATATAACCAAATTAAATAGAATATATTACTGTGCAGCTAAATTAATAGCAGATAAAGTCTTACCGCAAAAACACAGGGTAGTAAAGGAAAGAAAGGAGAGAAATCAAATGCCATCATGGAATTATCAAATAGAGAAAACTATAAAGCAATTCAAACAAGAAGTTTCACTTTTAGAAGAGTATAGAAGAGGGAACAGATCAACAAAAATACTCAGAAAGACAGGGTGATAAAAGCAATGCGCAGTATCAGAACAGATAAGGATCCATCATGCAGTGGGGCGAATAATAAACTAAAAAAGTGAACATGATTTTAAGGGAGTGTTAAAGGTTATTGTTGAATTGGGTGTAACCATTGGTTTTTATGATTACTACTGGTAAGTTGGACCATATTTGTTTTGTTACTGGTTGAACATGAACCAATCACCTATGCATTTTAAGTGATGGATTGGTTCTCTTATACGGCAATGTTTTTTTTATTGTTTTTTATTGTTGGAACTACTAAAAGACCCAATACCTTTCGTGAATTGAGTTTTTTTATTGTTTTCTAAGGTTCTACTAGGTTTAATGGGTGAGCTATGCCCCAATATTGCATTTAGTGTGAAATTTAGGATTTGTTGATTATTGGTTACTGGCGTCATTTTTGCGGCATGATTCGCCAAATTCTTGACCAATAGCTATGGAGATGCTTACGAGGAGTGGCTATGCTAATAGTGGCATGCCTCTAAGATAGTATTGGCCGTTTAGATTTACTGCATTTAAAACATTGGATGATCATGAATCGTACAGAATGAATGTTATTTATGGATACCGCTTTGTTGATTTGATATATTTGTAATACAGTTTTACATCTAAGTAACAGGACTGGATTCTGAAGTGTATATTTGAGTTGTTTGGTTGAATTTTAATTTTAATATTATATCGTTCTGGATTCCGTTCACAATGAGGTTGTGAAGGGGTGTGTATTTATATTATAATATGCTCCCATTGGTGGTCTGGGTTAAACAGGCCAATATATTGGTTAAAATATAATCCAATGGGAACATAAAATTTTCGGCAACGTTTTCTGGTTGATTTTTAGTATTTTACATATTTTATGTACATAGTCCTGTTATGAAGAGTGTAGTGATTGGATACAGGACATTTTTATAAGATTCCACTGGCTAGAACAACTTTGTGCTGTATTGCTGATATTTTTACAGTTTGCTCATATACGGCAGGGTTAATTCAAATATTTCTACTTTAATATACTGAATATATGGAAAATTACTTGGAATGTCTGAATTTGTGATTAAAATGTATTTTGTACATATGATGTCTACAATTTATTGATGTGTAACACGTTTTCTTTCAGGAACAAAACGATTGGTCAAATTTATGATGATTTACATTTTGATTTGTTAGCAAGATTTAATGTTGATTGGACGAGGGATAAATGTATGTAGGCTTTAATGCATGTTTATATGAAGGTTTTTATTGGTTACATCAAGAGGGTGTGTACAATTGATGTAATCTCATTGGTTAATTAGGTTTTTAAAAATGAAGTTTGTTTGAAAATGTTTTTATCTGATGAAGTTCCGTTGGTTACGGGATGAAATCCTGTATGTGGGAATAAAAGGATAGATATTACAACTTCAGCAGTGACTTGTGAAAATTTCAGTGTATTTGGGCAATTTATTCCTGGTGGAATTATTTGTGCTTAGCTATTTGGATTTTTTTTAAAAACTACAGACCAATAACTTGATTTCCAACAATGTATAAACTATACACTGGAACTGATGCAAACAGAGTTTATAGCCATTTAGAAGAAAACCAAATTACAGGAATAGAACAAAAGGGTAACAAAAGAATGTCATATGGAACAAAGGATCATTTGTTAAATAAAGTCATAATAAGGAACTATAAAAAAGGGGAAGAATCTATGCATGGGATGGATAGACTACAAAAAAGCATGTGACAGTATTCCACATTCTTGGATAAGAGAGTGTTCCAAAATGTAGATATACCCTATAATGATCAATTACATTACATCAATCATGAAACAGTGGCAAACCAGTATGCAAGTTAAGCTACGACAGAAGACAAATTGTTATTCCAGGGTTAAAAATTCAAAGGTGGATATTCCAGGGTGACTCTCTGTCACCGCTGCTCCTTTGTCCTGCCATTAATCCATTAAGATGTCTAATTAACAGATTAGATCATAGCTACAATTTGGCTCCCAAGAAAAAAGTGTAAAGACTTCTTTCATCTTCTTTTTGCAGATGATTCAAAACTGTAGAGTTCAACAGATGAGGAACTGAAAGCACAACTGCAAATGGTCAAAACTTTTTCAGACGATATAAGAATGTCATTTGGTCTTGATAAATTTGCAAAAGCAACCTTTAAAGCAGGAAATCTGGAGCAGCAAGAAGACATCAGTTTTGGAAAGGAGTGTAATATAAAAGAGCTTGAACAAGAAGGAGCGTGTAAATACTTGGGAAGAAGGCTCAACAATAAAACATGAACAAATGTGAATAAAACTTAGGAATAATTTAGAAGACTAAAATTAATACTGAAAACAGCACTGGCATCTAGGAATTAAGTGCAAGCTATAAACCAATTTGCTCTTCTTGTCTTAACTTAATTTTGGAGTGACTGACTGGCCCCAAAAAGTGTTGGATTGGTTGGAGAGGAGAACAAGAAGGATACTTTATACAAATCAGTGTATACCAAGAAAATATATTCCCTGTTCTGAAGGAAGTATGGGCCTCCTTGAAAATGATTTTATGTATAGATCTGTAATCGTGGGACTGCATACATATTTGCTGACCTCACAAGACCAAAACATAGTGAAAGTTTTGAAACATGAGGAGAATAAGTAAGATGACTTCCCTGCTTAGTTTAGCAGAAGCATATCGGTGTCAAGTGGGAATAGAGATCAAACCAAAAGTAGATAAAATTCTGGTAGCAACTGAATGCGCCAAAAAAACAAGAGAAAGAATATAAGCTGAAAGATTAAATGAGAAGGCAAGAAATGTTGAAAATGCTTAAATACAGTTGCAAGTATAGAAAACTTTCAGAACAACTGCATGTTGATCAGGATAGAACACATGAATGATTAAGGAGAGGTGAATTTTAACCAAAAGATGAAAGGTTAATACTGGCAGCCTAAGACAGTGGACTAAATACATGTTGGTTTACAAAGTCTAGTGAACATGTGGGAGAAACAGACGAATGTAAATTTTGTAAAAAGAATTGGAAACATTCGGACTTCTTGTTGCTAGTTGAGATATACTTATGACAGAAGGACTGCATACTTTAAGGCATAATAATGGGTCTATATTAGAACACTGAACATTCAAAATGTCGAGTGATCTAATATCGAACCCTGGCAATTGAAAATACGAAACATCAAACATTCAGAACAGCAAATTATTTTTCCTAGGAAAAAAAATTCACTGTTCAAAACACACACACACAACACAAACACACCAAACAAACAGCAATCCACACACATACACCTAACCCTACACTAAACTATACATACACCACTAACTATCGCTTACCTTAACCCAAACCCTAACCCTAAGGTCCGTCACTATCGCACAGTCACCTCACCCACGCCCTAACCCTAACTCACCTAACCTGCCCTAACTCTCACGTCTATACAATCGCACTTACCTGACTGGCACCCTAACCCTAACTCACCTAACCCGTCCTAACCCACACATGCACACAATCGCACACTTACCTGAACTCGACCCGTAACTTTCCACCAGAGCACTGAAAATACCGAAGCAACAGAAACGGACAACCAAATTCTTTCCCTAGTAAAAAATTTGGTTTTCCATTTCTTCGATATTTTCAGCGTTTGCTGTAAATGGGTCGATATCAGAACACTCGACATTTCGAATGTTCAGTGTTCTAATATAGACCCATAATAATTTGGCAAAACGATTGCACTGGGGACTGTGCAAACATTATAATATTGAAGCAGCTGAAAAACACTGGAAACATGAGCCACAGAGCATTATAGAAAATGATTAAGTTTATATCACATGGCATCACCCACTGCCAACAGTTCAGAAAACAGACGCAAGAAATGGAGATACATGAAAAGAAGACAAAAGTAGCATTGATCACCGAAATTGCTACACCCAGTGACTACATTGTCTTATGCACAGACAGACACAAAGTCATAAAATATCAGGATTTGCAGGCAAAAATGAGGGCAGTGTGGGAGGATACCCAGACATTTCCAATAGTAGTAGGAGCAACAGGTCTTATAAAAAAAGAATTTACAGTACTACTTAGATATGTTACCAAAGCCGTGGTGGTACAGCGGTAGCATTGTTGCTTCACAGCAAGAGGTTCTCCTGTTTGATTCACGACTGGAGTGCCTTCTGTGTGGAGTCTGCATGTCCTCCCCGCGGTCGAGTGGCATCCGAAAGACATTCGTAAATGGGCGTGCCTTCGCTGAAGGTCAGGCTGGCAACTCGGCACCATAAAAATCTACTGCCAATCATTAGCAGACCGGAGTTCCGCTGTGGCGACCCCTAACCGGGAAAAGCCAAAAAGACAAACAACAAACAACTTACAATACATGTAACTCTGTCCAAATTACAGGAGTCATTACTGGGACCACTGCAGTTCTGTGAAGAGCACTTCTGGCTAACATCAAAGATTGAAACAATACTAATTTCAAGAGTTGTAATCATGCTTTGACTTAGGAATGGGGTCCATTCCCCTTCATGGTATAAGAAACCTGAAAGACTTTGAGAAATTAAAAAAAAAAAAAAAAGGCATCTTACACATCCACTTAAACAGCACCTTTATAAAACAGCACACGCTTCCAAGTTTAACCAAGAAACATTCATTACTACCTATCGTCTATTAACTGGAACTTCCTAAAAATCTTCCTTTAGATTACGCTACAAATTCAATGCAGCTTTCTTGAATATAATAAAAAGCCTTGCACCTCCTAGAAGGAAGAGACTAAAAAAACAATGCGACTTGGCAATCCAAAAAGAGTAGAGTGCTAATGCAGGCTAGAGAAAAAGCATGGAAAGAATGGCAAAAATAGAAAGCACCACAAAATTTTGAAAACTTCAGAATGCTTTTTAATCATACTAAAAAGCAAATTAATGAAGGCAAAAAACTACACTGTAATAACTTTCAGAACTATAGTAAACACAACCCTAAACAATTCTGGAGAGCCATTAAAGAAATCTTGCATGCTAATAATCCATCACTCGTAATTGCAATACATTTCAACTCCTATTTCATAGATAATACAGAAGCTCTAACCAAAGATTCCCCAACATCTAATCCTAACCCTGCCCAGCAGCCATGTAACACCACAGCCACATTCACTTTCAAACCTGTACCACATATTATATAAAACTACTCAAACCATGTTCTACTTCAGCTCACAACCTTCCAAGCAAGTACCTTAAAATAGCAGCCAATAGCACTGCCTACCCTGTCACAATCCTTATAAAAAGGTCAATCCAAGAATCCCACACTCCCTCTCTCTGGAAAAACTGACATTATCCCTCAGCACAAAGAAATTCCACACACATTACTAACTTTAAACCTACAGTAATCTTCTCCCACTCTCCAAAACAATTGAAAAAAATGTATTCAAAAACAATTGTTAAACTATCTCCTGCAGGAATAACTCCCATCCTCCACACAACGTAGCTGTCATCCTTCCCATGATACTAACACTGCACTGCTAACCTATATAGATACTGTCAATAAAGCCAGAGATAATGACAAACTAGTCTCCTCCTTATAGGTTCATAGGTTGGCACTAGGCTATCGGCCCTAGAGCCTATACAAGCCTAGCCAAACAATTCCCCAGATATTTCTTCCCACAATATTTACTTCCCTGGACCCCTGTCTAGCAGGGCGACTGATGTGATCCCCGGGGAGAATTTCCTATTTCCCATCCAATCGTCAATGTTCCTTTTGAAGAGGGTCAAGGAGGCGATCTGATTGACATATATGGGCAGTCAATTCCAGAGTATGGGGAGTCTCTGGGTCAGGAACCTATCTCTTCAGCATGTTTTGTTCACTGTGATGACAAGGTTTAGATCCCTGAAGCGTGTGGCTCTGAGGGATTGGGATTTCTTTAAGTGGAGCATGTCCAACAGCTCAGGGTTTGACATGGCCTTGTATGTTAAGCAGAGATCGCCTCTAAGTAAATGATATGCCACAGAGTATAGCTGGAGTTTTTTTAGACGGTCAGCATAGGGCATCTGCTTTAGGCCTGTGATTCTTTTAGTGAGGTATTTCAGTGGCATTTCCAGCTGTGGCAGATGTCTTGTGAGGTACATACCAAATGAGCGTTGTACTCTATAATGGGTCTAATGAGGGATGAGTATTTCTAGACTTTTCAAAAGCCTTTGGCACAGTCTGTCACAGCAAACCTCTACTTCAAATTTCCTCATTAGGCATCTCATAGTCCACCCTTCTATGGTTCAAAACCTACCTATTCAATAGGTATCAGTCCTAAATTGCCTCTCCACCCTCTCTCCATACCTCTCAGTCATCACTGGTGTACCACAAGGCTCTAATCTTGGCTCCCTCCTCTAACACTGTCAACAGCACCCTCCACACATCAACATAACAGGCCTCCCTAGTACAGTACGCAGATGACTCCACACGCATTGGCATACATGGCAATATGGCACACCACCAAGTAATTACTCAGGAAGTTTTAACAGCAACTGAACCATGGCTTTGTAACTTAATTCATGCTCAATCCTAAGGGGGAAAAAAACTTTTTTCCCCAAATCCCTCTCAAAAAACATAAAAAATTAAAGTCCTCTCTCTTGATAATATAATTAGTGAAGTAGATTTTCACAGCAAATTATTAGGCATGGTAGTGGATGATAACCTCAAGTTCTACTTGCATATAAATAATTGCATAAGAAAACCATCAAAAACTAGGGATGATTTATAGAGCTAAAAATGTTCTCACTGACGCAACTAAAGCTGCACTTGCCAGTACTTACCTGCTTCCCACACTTCCTTAAGACGCTCCCCGTCCTTACTAACCTTCAAGCATTACAAAAATCAAAAATTAAACAATGCTACAACAAAGGTGCTAAATTCACAGCCAATACCCTTTTCAGCACCCACCATTGTATAAAAAGCCTAAATTGGTTAGAACTACCCCATCAATTAACATATAGTTGGCTTCTTACCATCTATAAAATTATCCAGAATCCATTTGCTTGTCCAGCATTAAATAACATTTTATACAACTATGTTCCCAATCGGTCATAACGCTCCAATGGCCAAAAATTCATGCCTGCCCACAAACCTATCATATCTGCTGGGCATTGTCTGTACTTGTCTGGAACTCCTTATCTCTATCCATCAGGTCAACACCCTCTCTCCCATCCTTCAAAACTATTCTCAAAGATTTCCTAGCCAAAACCTGGTTCTGTTCTTGCACAACACCAGGACAAGCTATATCCCTAAAGATGAACAAATACCTATTTATACCTTATATCACCTTATTCTCCCATCTTCAACAGAGTCCTTTTATCAATTTCTCTTCCCAGATTTCTCTAAATATACCATAAGCCTGCTTTTCACTCACTTCATACTGCAATTCCGGTTTACATTGTATTATCTTACCTTTAATCCCTCTATAAACTAGATAAAACTTCTCTAACTATTAAATCACCGTCATATAACTTGCATCTAGTCAACCAATATTTTCATATTATGTCTAATTTGGTATAATTAAACTGTAGCTTTTTTGTATTATTTTTAAAGACTAAAATTATTGTACTCAAAATGTTTTGTAATATTTTGGAGCGTTTCTTCCCGGACGTCTGCTGAAAATGGGCTCCTACCCAATCAGACTTTCCTGGTAATGAAATGTTAATAAATAAATGTCTAATAAGAGTCAGAGAAGGATGGCCTACTTATGAGATAAAGAAATGAATAAGCTAAAACTGGGGAGGAACTTACCCCTAAACAAGGCATCTGTGATAGACTGATGCATTTCCCATTGCAATTTAAAAAAATTTTTTCTCACTTTCTTAATCACCCAAGTTGGGATCATCATTCTGGTTTCCATGACTTGTTCCAGCACAGAAATTTAAAAATAATGCATGTGTGACAAACAGTTAAGGACCTGAAAACCTAAGATGACAGGAAGTACTTCCAAACCTGTCAACAGTCTAATTCTTTGCTCACAAAAATGGACAATTGCTACGATGTCTGATGAGCAGAAAAAAATGGCAAAGGAATATGGTTGGGGATGTCTAACAAAAAGGCTAACCACTCAGGTAAGGTCAATACAAAATGTCTACATTCCAGAAAAGGATGTAATATGTACGTTTCCAGGTAGAAACCACAGGATTCCTATTAAAAGGCTCAAGTGGAAGGATTTGACTCCACTTCTCTGCCTCTAAACACCACAAGCTTCTGAGAGAAGAAAGAAGGGAAAAATAACTCAGACTGACTTAATGAAACTGAGGGTTTCTCCAAAGAACAGATCCTCAGGAGAACTAGCAAGGGATGTGGAGGACTCCTCTTTGCCATCAGTCTAAAGTGCAAGGACTGCCATCACTTAGAATCTGAAAAAAATGAAGAAATCAGAAAAAGAGGGAAGGTGGCAGCCTCTGATGAGAAAATAAGACCTAGTTTTGGGCTTCTCCCACAGGCTGCAGGGAAGAAGCTGAGCACATGACCACATCAATTACAACAGTGGTCAAGTACACAATGTAGAGGCATCTATGTTGGAAGGTGCAAAGACCCAAAAACAAGCATCCCAACTAACTGCTGAATCATGATCTCACACACTCGCTTAGTTATGTTCTACCACACGCTGAAAAGGCTGTCATACTCCAGCATGGAGACAGGGAAAGATGATGAGCTAAACATGGGGAAAGGGGATATCTCAGCTCTCAGCAGCAATCAAACTTATAGGGAAAGAGGCGAATAAATCAATAACTGCCAAGACTGGGTCCAGACAAAATATGTTTTAGTGAATCAAAAACCTACACTTCATGCATTTAAGAGTTGTCTATTGGCGAAGGAATGATGCTATATGCTAAACACACTTCAGGTGTCAACGCCAAAATCAGGCATTGCGGTGGGGGTGAGGCGTTGCTTCTCACTTCAACTTTATACACTGTCCACTGATCAAAACAACTTCCTCTTCTTCCAAATGAATTGTGACCCAGGTAATGTACAGGAAACAATAAAATGAGCAGTGAACTGAGTGGATGAATGTGAAGAAGCACTGGAACATGGTTGATAACCAACACCTATGATGGGAAATAAATAAACCGAAATGAGCTACGATAAATGTTGTTGTTGTCTTTCGGCATTCGGTTAGGGGTCGCCACAGCAGAACTTCGGTCCGCAATGATTGGCAGTAGATTTTGACGAACGCAGAGGTGCCAGCTCGTAAAATAAATATCAAAAAAGCTGTGAGCTTGCAAATTGTCTACAAATAAATGTTTGCAAGGCTGGTCATTTTCACTGTTAAATACAAACAGTTTTTCCTGTTACATTACATATTTGTTGTCTGTCATTTACCCTGCTTCTCTACAACTGCTCAGTCCATTTTCAGGAAGGTTATGTGTTTTTTTTACAGATGTACTTTTTTCCATTTCAGACATACACTGCACAATTACAAATGAAACTTCAACCTACACTGCAACTCAGAAAATCAATACTTATGATTTATACATTATTATATGCTCCTTTCACTGGCAACATGCCAAACAGCTATGAAGCATTCTTCTAAAAACAGAACAGACCTATTAATGCTACAATGACATTCCAGTGCCATTCATCACTTGGCAACAGCAAATGTTTGCTGCACATTCCTGCAGACTACAGCACAGACAACAAAATAAACATTAAGTGAAATGGCAGACATCATCCCATTTCAGTATTTACTTTGTATACATTGCTTATTTTTCTTAGACTGGTATGCAGTTATTTACGAGATGAAGATGACAGGTTAACTGTCCTACAAACTGTGCCATCTTTTTTGGGAGGAAGAGAAAACAGTCCATCTTAACACATGTACACTCTGACTTGTGCTACTGTAGGAAATGTAAACATGAACTAAGCAATCGTGCATTCAAGATCCAAGCAGGCATCTATTTATTCGGGCTTCAACTAAGCATTTTTGTATTAATATGATAACATTTTTTTATGTGAAAACCTACTGTTTGCACTTTTAAAAAAAAAGAGTTTGTTTGTTTGTGTCTTTCGGCTTTTCCCGGTTAGGGGTCGCCACAGCGGAACTCCGGTCCGCTAATTATTGGTAGTGGATTTTTACGTACCGGGTTACCAGCCCTGACGCACAACCTTCAACGAAGGCACGCCCCATTCACGTATGCCTCCACACAGAAGACGTTCTTAGCTTTGAATCGAACGGGACAACGTCTTGCTATGAGGTGACAACGCTACCGCAGCGCCACCACCGCAGTTGTCACTTTTAAAAAAAAAAAAGAGTATTTATACAAATTCGAACTGAAGTTGAAAGAGCCTATTTAAAAGGCTATTAAAAAACTGTGTGTAGAGATGCAATTGCCATTACAAAGATGTATGACAAAAGAGGTTTATGGACTGGGAATTGGGAATGTGATGCTACACTGAAAATGAAAAATGACAAAATAATGCATTTGCCGGGTTTAATTAATATGGAGGAGAATAATGGATTGGTTAGATACTGGGGACAACCAAAGACGCGCTTTTTGTGTGGTAAAGATGATCATTTAATTACCAATTGTGATAAAAGGAAATATTTTATTTGTGGTAAAGTTGGTCATGAAGCAAAAAAAATGTGAGCAAAAATGTATAAAGTGTGAAAAAGTAGGACATTCATGGATGGACTGTAATGCTATAAAAATAATAAACAGGAAACAAAATTAGACAAAGGCAGGGAGAATATTTTAATAGAATACAGAAGAAACACAAAGAAAAAAATGACTGAGAAAGACATAAGCATGGAAATAAATGAATTTACATCAAAGACACATCACCATGGAAAGAACAATGCTCGGAGATGCTTTTAACCTTTTATTTCATGTTCTGGTGCCTCGGCCATTCGCCTTCAATGGAACAATTTACCTCAAAAATTCACCTCCTTAGATACCAAACACTACAAACAATTATATTCAATTAATTAATCAATTAAATATTTAATAGTCACATTTATGAAGCATAGCAAACAGAACACATGCATATATGGGACCACAGTGGTAATAACAGCATGCAAGTACATTGATGGCACCATGCCACCAATGTTGGAGTATTTTAACATAGCACATGCATAAAAACAGATTTAAATAAATATCAAACAATAGGACATACTAAGTGCAACCACATAGTACAAATCCATACCACTCAAAAAGGGAAAACATTATATATACATCAAATAAAAAACAAACATGATATAACCCTGTACTTTAAACATAAGTTAATAATTCATGTGTACAAGTACATAAAAATATTTTTTTAATTTATTTTATTACATTTCATAAACACTCTTACCATGATCTTATAAATTAATGCACTCATGAAAAACTTCATATTAACCTTTCAATTAATCAAAACCATGATTTATTCTCTTAAACTATTTTAAAATACTGATTATATCAGGATTTGGTTTTAATTTTAATTTTAATTCTAATCCTGCTGTGTTTATTCTTTAATCCTACTATCTTAATTTTTACAAAGTTATATTACTATCTAAATTCATTCTTCTAGGACTTAATGTGTGATAATTAACTATCATCCTATACTCAAGTTCATTCAATTCCCTTTTGAAGTTGCCATTATAAATTTTAGGTTGTGCTAGTACACTAAAAATGAATCCTCCCATTTGCCCTTTATGTGTCTGTGATGAGAGGTGAAGTTTTTTTGGTGGTCAGTTGGTTGCATTTTTTGTGAAATAAATGAATTTATGAAGGAAACAAAAAGTAAAAATGAGAAATACAGGAAGAAGTAAGTAATTCAAGTGATGAAGAGGACGATAAATGAATAAGAGCAAAAAGTAAAAAAAGTTCTATTGGGAAAAAACTGAAAGATAGAAAACAAGTTTAAAAATATAGGTATAGGAGGAAACAAAAAAGGAAAAGGATAAAAGCAACAGAAACTATTCCACAAAGTGAGAATTCTAGCCATTAACATGAAGAGCATAAAGAATGTTCAAAGAATGCTAGGAGTGTTAGAATGGTGTAGAATGTTCGATATTGAGACATTATAGTGTTAAATAAATACAAGAATAACAACAGAAAAAGAAAGAATATAAGTCAATGAGTTATGAGAAGGCAAGGTTATATGGAACTTAGAAAATGAAAAATGCTCAGGCATACCAATTTTATGTAAATAATGTATAGAAATTCTGAATTATACACTAGTAGCATTAGGAAGAATAGCAATAGTAGACATAAGATGGAAGAACCAAATATATCGGGTAATTACAATACGCATACACTTTACAAAAACAAAGAGATTATGTGTAAGAAAATACCTGATTATGTGAGTGTAAATATGCAAGTGACAGTAGTGGGAGACTTCAATTGTGACTTAAGACATAGGCAAAAAAAGGGACAGATGTAAAAGTTATTTTAGATATGATCAAAAGGGGTAAGTGCACTTTCAGAAAAACAAACACTGGTTGTAGAAAAGGGGTAATCTGAGAACCGAAATTGATTACTTTATAGTATCAGAGAGTTTAAGTACATTACATCAAGGAGTTAAAATAAAAAAAATGCAGCAATCTGGATAGAGATTCAAAAAAGAACAGGTTATATAAGAATAGGTAGAGGGATAAAAATAATTAATGAATCAGAGCTAAATGAGTATGTAAAGGAAATAATACACCAACTATGGCTGGGTCATATAAACATGCCAGGATTTTTATAAAGACTGGACAAGTTGGCGGATTAGTTTAAAAGAAAAATATAGAAAAATACTAGAATAGCAAATGACAAAAAGAATGCAAGATAGCTGTAAAAATAAGGAAATCGGTAACCAAGTCTTTAAAACATAACAGACAATAAAAAAGAGTCTAAAAAAAGAGATAATGTTACATGAAATGAACCAAGAGAAATTTAAAAAAATGTTATTCAAAGATATTTTTACAAGGTAAAAAGGAAGAAGCAGCACCTTATCTAAGTAAATGGTTAAAGAAAACAAATAACAGTTAAGGAATGAGGAAGAGTGTATAGTGAATATACAATAATAAATTATGGAGACAATAAAAAGACATTTTGAAAACTTTTTCCATATGTGAGGCTGAGGAAAAATAGACAGAACCTTAAAAAATTAACTGAAGAAGATAAAAAAATGGAAGAAAATATTACAATTACAGAATTGTAAATGTAGAAGCGACTACAGGTTTTGATGGACTTGAATACCTAATGTAAAAGGACATGCAAGAATGGCAAAGGAATATTTCTAAAGGCGTTGAATGAATAGTTTGAAAAAGGGTGTAAATGATGAAAAAATATGTATGCATGCAATGAAATTTGTATGGAAAAACGGAGGAAAAACCCCACAAAAACTGGAGACCACTAGTATTAAACGATGTTGATTATAAGATTTTTATGAAAATAGTAGAAAAAAAGAATTGTAAGTAGGGCTAATAAGTTACTGACTGAAAATTGTGGGAATGAAAAAAAAGCAAGTCAAGAACTTTTAATGTTAATAAGAGAATTGGTAGATGTAATAAGCAGGGAAACAGAACTGAAAATACTAGTAAGAGATATAATCGACAAGATCCAGCATGCATCATTACAGGAAATCTTTAAAGAATACAAGTAATACAAGTAATAAAATAATCAATGTTTTGAAATCTATACATAGCAAGATTAAAGTGAGACTAGTGGTTAATGGTTGGTTAAGTGTGACAATAGAAATAAAAAGTGGTATTAAGGAAGGATGTCCAGCAAGTAGCACTCTTGTGTCTTTCGGCTTTTCCCGGTTAGGGGTCGCCACAGCGGAACTCTGGTCCACTAATGATTGGCAGTAGATTTGTACGGTGCCGAGGTGCCAGCCTGACACCCAACCTTCAACGAAGGCACGCCCATTCACGCATGTCTTTTGAATGCCACTCGACC
Source organism: Protopterus annectens (assembly GCF_019279795.1). Taxonomy (NCBI): domain Eukaryota; kingdom Metazoa; phylum Chordata; order Ceratodontiformes; family Protopteridae; genus Protopterus; species Protopterus annectens. The sequence goes on along the minus strand of NC_056730.1, from coordinate 156,931,534 downwards.
ACAGGGAGGACATGCAGACTCTACACAGAAGGCGCACCAGCCGAATGTGGATCATCTAGTGTTAGTTGTTAAAAATAAAGAATGGATAAGTATAGCTACTAAGACACTTGACAAAGACTAAAGGTGCTAGGCTTAAGTATTAACAAGAAAAAGAGTAAAGGACTGGCGTTCTCCGGAAAAATAAGAGATATCCAGTTTAATAAAGAAGAAAGGGGAATTCTGGGAATAAGGACTGGTACTGTACAACAGTGACATAATGGAAGGAAACAATACTTAAAATAAGGAGGACTTGTATATTCTGGAGAACATTTAAACTTACATGTTGAAAAAAGTATGTTTAATTAACTTGGTAATATTATGTAAGACGGCACATCTAGTAAATGTATTTATGATACCACCAGAATGTGAAAAAGAACTACTGAATGTTTTATTTACATTTATATGGGGATCTAGATTGAACCCTATTAAAACAGGAATTCTTTATATTACCAAAAAAGGAGGTGGTCTGGGTTTAGTAAACCTGATTTTATATATATATAGCTCATTAAATTCATATAAAATAGTAATAGGAATACAGGAAAAAGGAAAATTGTTAATAAGGATCACAGAGGTAAAATATAAATCAATATGGGAAAAGCTTAAATGTTTAAAAAGAAGTAAAGGAATCACTTGTATGGAAATGAAAGTATAGCAAGAGAAAACATTACTATGGAAGATTGATTTAAGAAATACAGAAAAGAATAGGAAAACATGGTATGAAAATATAATGGGAAAAATATTATATTTGCCTCTGGATGCATTTAGGAGATAAAAAAGCGAAAGTTATAAGAGCAAGAATGAAAATATGTGAAAAAATATGTAGAATGTACTGACTTTTTGTGGAGATTGTCTATAAACAGACTTCCAGTAAAGGCAAAGATGCCATATAAAACAATAAAATGTAGAATATGTATATACTGTGGGGAATTAGAAACCACTGAACATGTTTTTCTGAAATGTAAACGAGCAAATCAGTTGTGGGAAGAAATATGTGACAAAGAATGTTTAAAAGGATTGAAAAATGTTAAATGTACAAATATGGACATGACAGAATATGGATTTTATGACAATATGAAACAATGACATTGATTAGAAGAAAACTTGTTTTGCATAATGTGGATTACATGGAATGAAAGAATGAGAAAATGTAATGGGAAGTTTTGAAGAAGATAAGATTTTGGTTGTGGAAAAAAAGAGTGGTGGGAATGGAAATATGAACGTTTTTTGAAAATGTGTGAATCACTTGTACATAACTGTAAATAAACTGTAAATGAGCTGCAAATTTTGTATATAAAATGTATATATTGTATCTTGTAAATTTTAATAAGGAGCCCTACTGTTTAGGGGAGAGGATGAGAAGCACTCTATGGAACTACTACATGTCCCCAAACAGTTGCTACTGCTGTTCTGGGAATTACACTATGGAGAAGAATACAGCAGAGATGGAGAGAGAGGAGCAGAAGAAAACTTACTGAAGGAAGGAGAAATAGATGAAATAATTATCAGTGATGGGAATTGGAGGAGTGCTGGTAGATAAGATGAACCATGGAGTGACATGGTGGAGAGTGTACTACAGGAGGAAGAAACACTGGGGCTGGAACAGAAGTAGCAGCTGGTAAAAGAAAACACTGGAGGAATTCTCAACTGGTGAAGTAGCCAGTTTTAAGGATTTACCTCTACAACAGGGTTTTTTTGTTACAAAAAATAAGTTATGAAGATGCCACAAGGCAAAGAATAGAAAAGGAACGTAGTAGTATTATTTTGCCACTGGGGTTTTTGACATTAAAGACATAAGAGCATTTATTTGGGAGCTGAAAAGATCTGTGAAGTGACATTTGAAAGCTTTAATTTGCAGGGGAAAAATTATGACTAAGACCAAAAAAAAAAAAAAAGAGAGAACAGTAGCATCGTGGAAAGGCTTTCAAAGCTTGAGATTACAACTTACAAAGAAAATAAATGTGCAATTTAGGGCTTCAGATATATATGGATGACTGAGTTAAAACTGCTGCTCTCTTTCACTATGCAGTAAAGTACACAAAGTTAAAAAAATAGATGAAAGAAATGTGTGGACTTGGGGTTGGGGAAGTGCAGGTAACTGGCTGTTAAGGATGAGAAAATTCTATTTATTTCACATGCATTAATTGCTGATGTTAACAGGATTTATTAGGTACCAGGCCAACCTAATGCCTGTTGCTCCTGTGGGGATGCACATTTAATACAAGACTAAAAAATTAAAATATGGCCAATGTGGACAGAGGGCATACAGCAAACAACAGAAAGCCTGTTTGTAGGAAATATGAATCATTTCGACACTTCTGGTTTGACTTCTCCATATTAGAAAAGGAAAGGGTAGATGAAGAGGAAGGTTCAGAATAAAGATAAACAGTAGAAAATATTACTATAGAAAATACTGAAAAAGAAGTTGGTATGGGGAAGGGGACAGAGAAGAATGGTTAAAGAATGAAGAGCTACTTATTAATATACAGGAAGAGAACAGATTTGCAATTTCAGAAAGTGAAGGGGAAGAAGAGAGAAATGGAGACAGAAAAAAAACAAGAACAAGACAGTGATGAAATCAATTGATATGAGGCTTAGCAGAAGGAAAAGAAAATAAGAATAAGACCTGGGATTAAAACACTTACAAAAAAGCAAAAGGAATGGTGTAGGATTTTTAGCATTAAATGTCAATGGCATTAGAAACAATAGAAGAGGTTTGGTAGTGGAGGAAAAGTATTTTGCTTGCTATTTGTCAGATGTAACAAAGAAAATAGAAAAAGAATATAGGCATTACGGGGGGGGGGGGCAAATTGTTTGTTCCTTAAGAAATTAGATGTTCAAAAAGAGGCATTATTATTATTATAAAAAATGAAAAAATAATTCTACATGTAACAGTAGTACCAAGAAGGGTAGTGATATGTGATACGAGAATGGGACAAAAATGTATACAAGCTTAATAATGATTTATGTGCATACTAGTATGACAGAAAGAAAACAGAATAGAGAATAAACATAAAAAGGGGAATTTAAGATTGAAACTGATTATATAGTTCACTCTAAAGACATGAAAAAAATAATGGGGGGAGGTACAGATGGCAGAGTTTTCAGATCATACAGCAGTATGGGCTAGTAAAGGAGAAAACAGGGAAAAAATGAAGGAGGGAAAAGAGAAAAAACAGATTAAATGCAGAGCTTATTGAGGAAGAAATAAGAGAAAAATATTATACAAAGATCATAAGAGGATGACACCATTTTATAAAAACTGGGCACAATGGTTGGTAATATGTAAGCAGACGTTTTAAAGTATATTTTATAAGTAGAAAAATGAATAAAAAGAAATACAATAAAATATTTAAACATTTTCCAGAATTACGAAAAAGAGATACAAGAAAGTGACAAAATAAAAGAATTAGAAGGACAGCCTAAGTCTTTTTACGTCATTTAGTTAATGATCGACTGATTTGGACTAGCTACAATAAGAAACTTCACAGCATTATTATTCCTTATAAACAAAACCTTGAGAAGACACGGGGTCAGTCACCATTTATTCTTGACATTGAAAATGGAGATGCAGTCTGAAAAAAGTTCTATGTTGTCCACAGTTCCTTTATGTTTGGACAAATGTGACCTATAGACCTCCTTTCAAGTTCCAGCTTTAGAAGGAAAGATATTTGGAAGGGGAATTCGAATGAGAGGCCCTAGGATCAAAGTAAGCAAACTACTGGAGAAAAAGGTTTAGGATTCCTGTGTGAGCTTACTACCTAGGACATTTTTGTATCTAGGTCTGGCCTAATTAATGTTCGAACGAATGGGATGTTTGACATTCTCTGTTTTTTCAACTGTTTGTACTTTGTGAGATCAGCGGACATTGTATTTTTCCAGTGGGTGTTTGATTTGGATTAGACGGCGAGGGATGGTGTACGCTTTTATGTAACTTGCTTGCCTCAATAATTACTGAATAACTGACTGTACCTTATCCATACTAGGTGGTTAGTGCACGCACCCCATCAGGATAGCCAGTAGCCAAACCCTCCAAATATTGTCCCCCACTTACTCCTTATCCACTCACTACTACAACTGCCTTTTCCCCCCTCCACTCCACCCTTCTATATCCTGTGAATACACCCTCACACATTTCATTCTAATCCTCTCAAACTTATTAACCATCTCTCTTCCTACACATCCTTCTCACTCAACTCATACTCTGTCTCCCGCCATGCAAACAAAATCTGCCTATGCTCCAATACCGTTATTTCTAAGCCTAATCCTCTTCTGCTTACTCTACCTTACTAGTCTCCCACAGTTTCAGCACTCCCCTCCCTTTCATACAACTGCAATTTACATTAAAAAAGACTTTCCCTTTACAACCTAAGCCTCCCCCACCTCTACAAACATAACAAATCTTTTCTATTTCAAAGGAAGCTCTTCCTTACCCCTAGTAAACCACTTCCCATACCCAACAAACTCACCTCATTAGGTTCCAATATCTACACCTATGACCAATTACAAAATAGATACCTATCCATACTCTACTCAAAATTCATCACCCTCCTCCTCCGTTCTGGAGATATACACCCTAACCCAGGGCCTTCATACAACTCCACCTATAAACCACATTCACATAGCTCTCCCCTGCACCACAAATCTCTTCTCCTTGCCACACTTAATGCCAGGAGCCTTTGTAATAAAATACCTTCCTTTCCTGCCTGGATCTCTCATAACAAACCTGATAATGTCTCTATCACAAAAACCTGGCTAAAACCACACATAAAAGATACCGAAATTATGCCCCCTAACTATAAACTTATAAGAAGTGACAGACCTCAAAAGAAAGGTGGAGTAGTAGCCTTACTCTTCTCCTCCTCCTTAACAGTAACACCCTATACTAAGCTCATACCCTCATTTGACACCGCTGAGCTAACCCTCGCCATTCTCAAAGTAAATAACAACAAAACTTTATGCATTGCCTCCCTGTACATTCCTTCTGGTAACAATATCCCTATACTGGAAGATATTCTTGCCTGGTTCACTTCCAACATAAATAGTGAGACTATAATCCTAGGCAGTCAACATAAACTGGTCTTCCATTGACTCATCTACCCCTTCTCAAAGCATCAACCTATATCAATTCACACAGCTAATCAAAACCCCTACTAGACCAAATAAAGATTACACCACAGGTAGCATCCTTGACTGGATACTAGTCTCCCACCCAAACCAAGTTTCTGACAGTGGTACTCTCGCAGACTCCCTTAGTGACCATCTCCCTGCCTACATATGCCATTCCCCCTCCACCATCCTCTTTCAACAGACACATTACCACCCGCAACATGCAAGACTTCAACCCCCTAATTTTCTCCAATACCTTAAAACAGATAGACTGGAACCCTCTAAAGTCCCTCCATTTAGATGCCGCAGTCTCACATTTCAATAGAATTTTCACTGATATACTTAACCTCTTCGCCCCCAATAGAACCAAAAGACTCAGATCCAAAACAGCCCCCTGGCTAACTAAAGACACAAAACTACTTATGCATCACTGAGATAAAATCTGAAAATACTACCAAAAATGCAAAACTCCCAACTCTCTTGCCGAATACAAGCAACTGCAAAATCAAGTAAAAAAACAAATAGCCACTGACCGCAAATCCTACTACCTTAAACTTCAAAATAATCATAAAACCAACCCCAGAAAATTTTGGAATAGTACTTCATCAATATTATCCCCAGGCAAAAAAAGAGAACCCTTGCCATGACCCAGACACATCAGACCTCCACCTAGCTACCCAATTTAACTCTTTTTTCATTGACTCCATAAGATAACTCACCTCTTCTTTCCCTAACAACACCCCAACTTAACTGATAACAAAAACTTAACATCCATGAACCCTAAGTCCTCCCCTTTTACTCTCAAATCCATTCCCATCCACACTATAAAAAAGCTCCTACAAAAGTTAAAAGCTTGCTCTAATGCCCCAGATGACATTCCATCCAAATTTCTCCAACGAGCTGCTGATAGCATAGCCCTTCCAATCAGCATCCTAATCAATCGCTCCATTCAGGAGTCCTATGTACCATACCTCTGGAAAAAAGCCTTCATCATCCCCCTCCACAAAGGAGGTACAAACTGTTCAATCTCCAACTTTCGCCCTATTGCTATCCTATCCCCTATCTCTAAGATGCTCGAAAAATGTATTCACCTCCAACTATTACCCTACCTATTGGACAACTAACTCCTACCTAACACGGGTTTATACCAGGACATAGCACCACCACTGCCCTTCTTTCCTTCCTCAAAATCATTAACTCTGGTCGTGACTCTGGGAACATAGTTTCTACGCTCCTCCTCGACTTATCTAAAGCTTTCGACAATGTCTCTCATGTGCTACTACTTTCTAAACTCTCCGATCTTAATCTCTCCGCTTCGTCTATCAAATGGTTCTCCAGCTATCTCTCAGCCAGGGAACAAGCTGTAAAATGGAACTACTGCACTTCCTCTTTCCTTCACACCCCAACAGGTGTACACCAAGGCTCTATTTTGGGTCCTTTTGCTATTTAACATTTTCATTAATGATTTCCACCAAAAGATCCCCAATACTAAACTGGTGCAATACGCAGACGACTCCACTATCATCTGCTCAGCCAAAACTCTTCCTTTACTAATAAACCTTACACAAGAAGCCTTCTCCTCCACTGAGCCCTGGATGCTTGACAATCACCTAGCCCTAAATGCCTCCAAATCTAAAATAATGATCTTTACCCCTTCCAGACATACTGCTGCTGACAAAGCATCCTTCTCTATACTTAGCCTAAACAAAACAACTATTGAAATAGTTCCCCATACAAAACTTCTGGGCATTCTTATCGATGACCAGCTAAAATCTGATATCCACCTACAAACCAATATTAAAAAGACTCATCAAAAACTTGGTATGCTTTATCGACACAGGCGCTACCTTTCTCTGTCTTCTAGACTACTCCTATGTACCACCTACCTCCTACCCTCCCTTTTGTATGGAGCTCCGCTACTCTCTAACCTCCAATCATCCCTAAAATCTAAACTTTCCTCATGTTATAACAAAATTTCAAAGTCTGCCACAGGATCCAAATCCTCTACTCACCATTGCAACTCCCTACATGCTCTAAATTGGTTGGAACTCCCAAGCTACCTAAATTTCATTCAACTAACTACAGCACACAAGCCAATTTTCAAACCTTATAACTGTCCATCACTCTCCTCTTCCCTAAAACTTTACCAGTCACATAGAACACTTAGATCCACAAATCAGAACCTCTTAGAACTTTATAAGCCTTTACAAGCACCAGAGCAACTTCTACTATCATTCTCCCTTGCCAGATTATGGAATTCTCTTCCCCCTTACATTAGAACTACCCCTAACATACCATCCTTTAAAACACTACTCCACTCTCACCTCTACTCCCTCTGGGAGTGCTCCTGTACCCATCCTACCTGATTCCTGATACCTATCCCTATTCTATTCTACTCTAATCTCTGCCACTGCTTCAATTCATCTCTCTAAAATTCATTTGCCTAAATACATGTAGTATATTAAATAAACATACATTTATTATTTTTGCTAATATCTTATAAGTGATTGACTCAGCTCATATATTTCAAGGTATGTAAAATCTTGCCTTGCTATATATTGGATGTTAAACTGTTGTTCTCATATGCTGTACTAATACATTGTATATTGTCTTTCTGTCTTGAGCTTTTCTCCTTGGGCCTCCATTGAAAATGGGCTACATTGGCCCAATGGACTTTCCCGGTTTACAAACTGAAATAAATAGTGTTTTTTTCTGAAAGGAAAAAAAGAAGAAGTTTCCCTTGTTTAGGAAAAGAAGCAAAAATGAGAGAAGGAAGGGTGGATGCTATCTGAGATGGCAAAGGAGACAAGATACTAAAGAGATGAGTTCCAAGATGGCTGCAAACTGATCAACAGCATAACTTCAGTGTGTGAAAACAGAAACTTGAGAAAAAGGAATGCCACTTAATTTGTTTTGGTAAAATTCAGTTACTGGCTAGAAAATACACTGCTTAGATACTAGCAAAGAAGAAATTTGGAAAACTCCAAAGAAAATCAACCAGAACAGATGGGAAAACACTGTCTGGGAAAGATTTTGCAGCTGTTCAGCAAAAAAGCAGTTCAAGCTTCAGCTTTGATTCAATAGATGGCTTCCAGTAATTTAGAGGAAATTAATAAAATGCACTCAGAGGTTATTGAAATAAATGAAACACTGAATATATCAATTCAAATAACAAAAGGCTGGAAACAATAGATTAAACTTTCACTAGCCATTCAGACAAACTGGCAAAACTGCAAAAAAAATCAGAGGATTACACGAAGAAAAGACTGGCTAAATATGTGGTTTCTCAAGAACTGTTTAAAACATATTAGAAGTCAGAGCACACAGAAAAAATCTGAGATTTTTTGCTGTACCAGAGAAACTATAAGGAAAAGACTATTAATTTTATGAAAGCACAATTAAGCAACTGGACTGGTGATCTACAGCAGAATTTAACTGAAAGGGCACATTGAATGCATGCTCCAAACCTGACCATAAGAAAGTAGCAAAGGCCTATATTAGTAAAGATGCAATCAAACCAGCAGAAGGATTTGATTCTGAAAACATTTGTGGCAGAAGGGCAAAGTATTAAAACTTGGAGACTGTAGATTGTAAAAAAGATTATTCACTGTATATCAGCAAAGTAAATTTATCCCAGCAATCATGGAATGCTGAGAGGTAGTTGTAATATTTAAACTGCTGTATCAGGCTGTCTTCTAATTGTTTTTTCCTGGAGGATCCAAGTAATTTTTTGACACAGAATACGCTAAGGAGTACATAAGGTTTATCAAACAAAAATTAAGTCAGCAAGTAGAAGGGGACTCTGCTTCTCCTTCTTCTGATGGCAAAAGTTCATGAAAAGATTTTGCCAGCGAAACCTTTTCCAATACTCCAAAGGGAAATGCTTGAGACCGAGAAAAAAGCACAGAAGCTGAACAAGATCATCAGTGACTCTGAAATTAGTGAATAAATGGAAGACTATACGGGATCTTATCACATTTGTGAAAAAGTGGCTGAAAAACACTGGACTTTTGTGGACTTTGTTAAACTTGTGGATAAACCACAAAGCATATATCCCCATTTATATCATTAATGTTTAGGAGGACACTAAAAGAGGGAACTAAGTAAAAAAATTTTATTCTTAGTATTTTATAAAACATTTTATGATATATAAAAAAAAGTTATGTACTCACCATAACATTCCATCTGTGCTGTCCATTTTCATTCTTCCTCAACTAATGGGTTCAGATCCGATCATCTGATCTGACTTGCCCGTAACACTAGCTCCTAGCCTCCGAAAAACTCTCAAACTCCTTCCCTATCCATAAGGCACCAACCCCGAACACCTCTCAGATCTTGTTTGGTGCTTGACAGAAGACTATAACATGCCATAACTGGAATTCAATACAAAGGACATTGATGTCCTTGAAGCTTCTCATTCCTCCAGAAGTCATTCATAAAAAATTGAGGAGTTAGTGGGTTGACAGCTGAGGAAGAATTAAAATGGACAACACAGATGGAACTTTATGGCGAGTACGTAACTTCTTTATCTGATGTCAATTTTCGTTCCATGTTCAACTAATGGAGTTGAGTCCCCAGCTACCTAAAATCACAGGTGGACTCTAAATAAGGACATTCTTGAGTACAGATGAGCCAAAGGCTACTCCTTCCCTTGAGACCAAATCTACTTTGTAATAGGTGATACAAGTATGAAGATTTGATCAGGTTTCAGACGCACATATCGTCCATAAAAGCTCTAGACTGTAAGGCAGATGAAGTTGCCATACATCTGGCTGAGTGAGCCTTTAAAGATTCAATTTGTTATAGATAAATAAAATGCAAGGATTGGTTGATGTACTTATGAAAAATCAAATATGGAGGTTTAGAACATAATGCGTGAATTTCTGAAATTCTTCTAGCAGATGTAATTGCCACTAAAAAGACAGTTTTCCAGGTCAGGAATTTAAGATCACACTTAACTGCCAGTTCAGAGGGAGAATGAATTATGTTTTGCAGTACCAAATTTAAATCCCATGGTAGCGTGGGGTTCTTATAAGGGGTCTTAACAAGACAGCACCCACAGCTTAGAGGAAGCCAGTGATGACTGCTGCCAGTTGGACTTTAATAACTGATGAACTAGCACCTTCATTAAGTAAACTAAGCAAAAATTCCAGAACAGACTGAATTGGAACTGAGAAGGGGGTCTATCTGATTTTGTTCTGCCCACACAAATTTTTCCATTTACTCCTGTAGGGTTTCTTATTACAGGGTTTATGGGAAGATAAAAGAATGGAACAGACAGGGTAAGAGAGCACTGGTTGTCTGGCTATTAAAGGAATTGGAGAAACTGTGCTGTTAGTTTGAGGTTCCAGATATCCAGGTGGGCCATGCCTGTTGGATGAGACAGGAGGTCTGGAATTGGATCCAAAATCCAAGGTGGACATAGTAGATGAGGCCAAAGAAAGGGAAACTGAATCTGTTGAGGCCAGTAAGATGCAATGAGGATGACACTGCTGTTCAACTGGGCTGCCTTCTGCAGGAATTTGTGAATTAGAGGAGTTGGAGGATAAGCATACAGTAGACTGGGGGTCACTTGTGGAGTAGAGCATCCTTCAGTGATCCCCCTGGTGGGGGGTTGAGGGCAAAAAAGCTGGTGCACTTGTTTAGGGGATAGGCAAAAAAAATCGCAGCAAGGCTGGCCCCACTGAAAGAATATCATATCCATCATGTTGCTGTTGAGAGACCACTCATGAACTATTAAGATGGACCTGCTCAGTTTGTCTGCTATCATGCTGGACTTTCCCGAAATATCCATTATTATAAGATAATAGTTGGAGGACACTGTCCATTGCCAACTCTGAGGGCTTCTCGTCATAGGGGTTAAGACCTGATTTCCCCCTGCTTCTTGATGTACCAAACTACTGACAAATTGTCTGTCTGGACTACAATTGTTCTAAAAAGGAAAGATTCTTGGAATGTCTGTAATGTCAAAAGCACCACTCATCTCCAGAACATTGATTTGCAAGTTGGCCTCTTCGGGGGACCAAGTGCCTTGGACCATTTTCCCCAGAAAATCCCCCCCCCCCCACCCAATCAGGGAAGCATCCGTGGTCAGTACAGCCTTGGGCTGAGGGATGATGAAAGGGCAACCTTATACCACCTGTTGTGACTGCAACCACACAATCAGGGAAGCATCCATGGTCACTATAGCCTTTGGCTGAGGGAGGATGAAAGGGCAACCTTGTACTACTTGCTGCAAATGCATCCACTAGCAAAGGTATCTTTTGCATATGTGAGCTATTCTTATCTTTACTGCCATAGGTTGAGAAAGTTTTGACCACTGTGTTGCTAGCATCTACTGTAGAATCCTCATATGGAATCTCGCTAAAGGAACTAAAATTATCGCCACTGACACTGACCCCAGGGCATGCAGAATCAATCAGGCTGAAATTCTGGTACTGCAAATTATTGTCTTGACCTGCATTCTCATTGTTTGCACTCTTGATAAAGGAAGAGAAGGTACCATAGATCCTGTATTGAACACTGCTCCTATGAATTCTAATGTCTGTACTGGTTGTGAGACTTGTTGTAATTTATGGTTATGCCAAGATGTGAACAAATCTGTAGCACTTTATCTCATGCTTCTATCAGTAGATACCAGGTCGGGGCAGTAACGAGCCAGTCTTCTAGGTATGGAAACACCTGGAATCCTTGCAGTCTCAGGTGAACTGCTACCACTGCCATGCACTTGGCGAACACCCTGTGGGCTGTGGTGATGCCAAAGGGCAGTGCTCTGAACTGATGATGACTGGCTCCCAGCCAGAAGCATAAATACCTTCTGGATTGTATGTTTATCTTTATGTGACAGTACGTACCCTGAAGATCTATCGAGCACATCTAGTCAGCCTTGCTCAGAAAGGGCACAATGGACTGAACCGTGACCATCCAGAACTGTGCGTGTCAAATTGACTTGTTCAAATACACTGAGATCCAAAACTGGTCCCCAGTCCCCTGTTTTCTTTGGCACTAAAAAGAATCTTGAGTAAGTCTTGGAATCTATTTGGTTTGGTGGGACCTCTTGGACGACTTTTTCTTAGCAGCTTTTGAATTTCAAGAGTTGCTGCTTTCCTCTGAAAAGGAACATTGGGAAATTTTGTTGATACTGGAGTAGGTAGGGAAAAGGGAATTGTATAACTTCTGGAAATAATTCTCTGTGCCAACTGTCTTTTGTTATATCTAGCCAGGCTCTCTGATGCAGAGTTAAGCGACCCTCAACTGCCTCCAGAGGTGGACAATCAGGCCTCCTTTAAAAAGGGTCTGTCAGAAAAAGAATCTCTAGACCCCTGGTTTTGCAGGTCCCCTCTGCCATGGGGGCATCGCCTTCCATTACAGCTCCCCTCTCTGCCTCTGGGGGAACTATCTCTGTGTGTGTCCTGGAAATGATCCTGGGACTTTCTGAACCACATTTTTCAATCTCCCCATTGATTCCAAGAAAAGGTCTTTAGAGGGGTCAGAAAAGGCATGCCCACTACAGAGTCTTTCTATCTTTCTCACACCCGAAGAGTGTGTCCTTCACTGTGAGGCCAAAGAAAAAAGAGCACTGCTGAACGAGGACTTGAAGGGCTCCACAACATCCACACAGGCGCATTCAGGCTTGCTTCTTTACAGAAATGCTTGAACACGTGGCCCTTGAGGTGCCTTCTGCAGCATGCGAGATAAGCCTCATGGACAAATTAGATATACCTTGCAGGGTAGCTAACTGAGACCAATGAAGATTAAGCCTTAGCATGTTTGGTTCCAGAAAAAGATTTCAATAACTCTTTAAATCTCTTTGAAGCCTTGTAAAGTGTGCCAGATAGTTCAGTGATCTGACTGTAAAAGTCACTGAAGCATAAATATGCTTCCCAAATCTGTCCATCACCCTAGAGGATGGACAGTGGAACTATGTTCTGCCAGCCCTTTTTTTTGTAGCTGCTGCCACGACCATGGCATCTACTGGCACCACTTTCCCCCATTATTCCCTATCTAATGGTGAAGCTAACATCTGGGTCTGGCTTCTTGGGGATTGGCTCAACCATATCAGGTTCCTTCCATGCCTGCCTAGAGACCAAGTCAATGAGCTAATGGGTGGGCAAAGTAACCCAAGAAATAGATAAGCCAGCTCGTTTCCCAGACATACTGAGTCCTCTGATGAGAGGTCTTTTTTGAAGACCAGCCACCCTTCTGCTTAAGGATCTCAAGAATGTCTCCAAATGTGACGTCATTGGGTGGTGATTTTTGGGGACCCATCTCCTTCATTGAAGTCAGTATCCTTGGTGACTGACTCTTGCAGAAAGTCGAAGTGCCTCCTTTTGCACTTCCTTTTTCTAATGACTTCCTCGGTGGTGTGATTCTGTGAAGCAACAGAAGAGATTTTGATACCCTGCTGCATGGTCTGGAAGCTTTCAGCTGGCTGTCCCTGTGGGGTGGAATGTAGAGGCTCATGCTGCAAAGTCATCTGAAAAGCGGAGGGTAGATCTGAGGAGGTTGGACCCATCTGTCCTGCCAGAGCAGAGAACACTCTCTTCATAACCTTTAAGACAGACTGCTCCCGAGAGAAGGAAGACAATGGAGATGAGAAAGCAAGTTTCTGGCCCATCACCTCCCTCCACTCAGACAGCAACCCACCTGAGGCGGAAGCGGAGCCAAGCTCTCCACTGTCGAAGCTCCGAGAGGAAGAGGCAGCTCCGAAAACTTCTGAGTCGACTCCTGCCTCCCAGATCTGACAGGGATGCTTCAACTCCAAGTGTCATCTGGCTCTGAGCATGTTGGAGCTGGTGCACTAACAGACAGACCTAGAACTCTCGGATCCGAGGACTCTATATAACAGTAGACTGGATTAGAGAAGGAGCAGTAACAGGTAAAGTAGAGGATGATCGTGCTTTGTGACCCAAGGGGGTAGCAGCCATAAAAACTTCCATCTGAATTTGCACCATGATGAATTTCCTCATTCTCCATATCCACTTCAGTAAGACTCCTGGAGGAATGAGAAGATACCAGGGATGGAGACTTATATCACCTTTCCAAAAAAGGGGAAGGCAATCTGTACAGCACTGGATCCAAACTGGGAGAATATGTGGTCTTGGATAGAGGTTTTGGATCCAAGACAGTAGGATCTGATGAAGATTTTGTCGAAAGATCGCCTCATAGGTTTCGGATCCGGTTTCTTTATTTTCTTAGGAGGTTCGGACAAAGAAGAGACGGAAGACTCAGAAGGTTTAGACCTCTTCAATGGGTCCTTAGCTTTCTGTTTGGGGGATTGAGCCCCAGTGATGGCTTCAGAAAAAGCGGTGGGCAGTAACCCTTTAATATTGATTTATTTTTCCTGTCTGCAAAAGCATGAGGATTAAACTTGTTGCAAATGCTGCAATCTATCTTTAAATGATATGGGCCCAATCAAACATAGAGAATGGGCATCATAGAGAGGCAATTTGTGCCCACACATCTCACATTTTTTGAATCCTGAAAGACCTTTTTTCGGACATCCTGTCAATAATATAAACAATCAAAAATCAACAACTTTTTTTTAAACTTGGAAAGGAAAGAAAGTAAAGTACCACCAGTGATAATGAAGAAATTACACAGAGTATAATGAAAAGGAAAAATAATACCAACAATGATAAAATTAGAGTACACAAAATGTGAAAGGGTTGGGAAGGAAATTAGGCCTACCAACAATGGTAGGAAGAAAAATACAACAATGAGTGTACGAAAGGAGCCTATGAGTACACAGATGCAGAAAAAATACAAATTTAACAAATAAGCAGTTTGATAATGAAAATATATGGAAAAGACTTGTCATCTGCCACTCTATTACTCGAGAGCCAAAGGCAACCATGTCTAGATGCGAAAGCCGTAAACAAGATCTGAAAGATGTTAGTGGTTGGTGCCTTATGGGTAAGGAAGGAGCTCAAAGTTTTTTTGAGGCCACAAGGTACTGTAATAGCCAACTCGGATAAGAGGATCGGATCAGAGCCCATTAATTGAGGACTGAATGAAAACTTACATCAGATCTGCATTTTATATAAAGTAAAACAGTTTTGTGTAGCATGTAGTCATAGGTATTTTAAATATGGGGGGTGACATTTTAGTGACTAGTGTATGTGTTAAAGATATTAAAGTAAAGTATTTTTTAGTTGTAAGAAATAGTGGTTTTACAGTATGACAGAGAAAAAATGATGGACAAAAGCAAGTTTAATGTTCATGTGCTGTGATCTTTGGTTACTGGGGTTGAGATGGGGTGTAAAAGTGCACTGCATGTGGCCAAATATATAACCTAGTCTGTATCATAATTCCCAAAAATATTCATTTGATACACCTTTGACTTATTAGAAGATGAAAAGCATACAGCCTTAGGAACATATTTACAAAAACTGCAATGACCACAGGGATGGCAACCTTTCACTACTGTCCCCTTAAAGTCAACTGTCCCAAAGATTGTTTAGCTAATTCACCTTTCTTACAGTGATTAAACCATTCACCCAAAGTCTTGCCCCTTCTAAAAGAAAAAAAAGACATTGGTATATAATACTGAAATGCAGGACATGGTGAGAAGCTTTTGTGACAAGAAGGTTTAAGCAATCTGATATATGGCATGTCTGGGACTCAATAAAGAAAGCTGGTAGTGAGCAATTATTAAAATACCAACCAAGAAAAGATTTGATTGGACCCCCTAGGTTTATCATGAATGCAGCTGTTCACCATTTTATGTTGGACAAACTTAACGTTCCTTGAAAGTCAGGATTTCTGAACATCTTACTGACATCAGATGTGCCAGAGGATCCAATGCTTTATATAAACATACTTTACAGCACAAAACTGCAATGTTTCATTTTATTATTGATAAGACTGTGTTACACAGGGATAACAAAAGAGGCTGGCACACTATGTTAAATAAAGAGAAAGGTTGGATTATCAGGCTGGGAGCCTTGTTTCCTCCTGGACTTAAGAATTTGTAAGAGACCAATCATTTGCAAGGGGTATTTATTTAAGTCTTGCAGAGGACAGGAAGAAATGGAAACAGTTGATCCGCTGTGGTGACCTCTAATGGGAACAGCCGAAAGAGAAGAAGATTTAAGTCTTGAAACATTGTTTGTTGGTATTGAAGCACTGATGAAGGCTGATTAAGCCAAAACTAGTATGCTGTTATGGCAGAATAAAGTTATGTTTACTTAATAAGGAATTGTGCTATTTGTTAATTATCTATTCACCATAGTGTGAGGAGTGCTGTGTTGGTGTATTAAAACTGAAATGGGCCTATATGAAGCCGGAACTGATGGGTCTTTATCATCATGCCTTCCAGTTTGTAGCCTGCTACAGACCACCCTCCCAAACTCAGGAACCCCACTCGGCTTTCCTGAAGACACTGGAGAATATGAAGGTCTCTCCAAACACCATTATATTGGGTGACTTTAACTACCCAAACATAGACTGGGAGCACTACTCAAGCCCCAACACCCTAGCCCAACAGTTCCTAGAATTTATAAACTCAAATGCTATGGAACAACTGGTCACCACTCCCACAAGAGGGGAAAACATATTGGACCTGATCATCACCAACATGGGGACTCTATGTTCCACACCAGATGTATACCCCTCATTGGTAAGATCTGACCATAAATTAATCACTATGGACATCCATATCCTGTCCCCACACCCAGCAAAGGAAACCACGGTCAAAAACTTCTCAAAAGCAAACTTCCCACTTCTCAAAACTGAGGTGGAATCCTTCAAAGCCCCAGGGCCAGTGGAAAATACGGCCCAAACCGCAGAATCCTTTACAAACGCATTCTATGGATACCTACAGGAATGCATGGATCGTGCTATCCCAAATAAAACCAAGACACACTCCTCCAAGGGCAGGAGACCTGTCTGGTGGACCCCAGCCAGCCATAAATAAGCTGTACAAAAGAAGGAGGGAGCTACTACATGATAGAGCAAAATCCCTGAAAGGGAAGGCAACTCTGATCAGTACTAGCAAGAAACTACGATCTCTCATAAAATCATCTAAGGCTAGCTTTGAAAGAAAAATTGCACAAGATGCTAAAGATAATCACGAGGCCTTCTTTAGGTATGTCAGAAACCTGGGTGGAAACTCCCAGATATGCTCTGAGTTAGTGCAAAATGACAAAAAATACACTGAACCCACAGACATTGCCAACATCCTGGCAGACAGGTTCAGTGCAAACTTCTCCCCCCCTTCCCCCCCAAATGAGCAAATGACTATCCCAACAGAGTCTAGCCTCCCTGACATCATAGATGCACAGGTGAGAGCTGCACTCTCCAAAGCAAAAAAACACAGCATCAATGGGACAAGACGGCGTCCTGGGCTGCGTTGTACATGAGCTCCAAGAAGACCTGAACCCTCACTTAAAATCACTATTCAGTCTCAGCCTTACAACAGGATATGTACCCAAAGAATGGCGTACAGCAACAGTGGTCCCACTCCATAAAGGTGGTGCCACAACAGACCCCGGAATCTATCGCCCTATAAGCCTAACTAGCCTGGTCTGCAAAGCTATGGAGCGTTATCATAATGGAACTCATAAACAAAGACATTGGGAACCTCCAAACACTGGATCCTACCCAATTCGGCTTTGTTAAGGGCAGATCTTGCCTCTTGAACCTGGTCGATTTCTTTGAAACAGTCACCAAGGCCATAGATGAAGGGAAGGTAGTCTACACAGCCTACCTTGACCTTGCAAAAGCCTTCGACACAATACCCCACTCGAGCATCATAAATAAGCTCAGTAACTTAAATATCAACTCCTATGTCACAAGATGGGTTGCAAACTGGCTTAGGGATATAACCTACATGGTCAGAATTGCAGGTGCCATGTCAGACTCTAAACCAGTTACAAGTGGTGTCCCACAAGGCTCAGTCCTGGGACCTCTCTTGTTCAGTATATATTTCTCTGAGGTACAGGCTAACACAGGAGGACTATGGCTGACAAAGTTTGCAGATGACTGCAAACTAGGGGCCATAATCGACTCACCGGCTGACACAAGCATCCTCCAAAAAGGTCTCACAGAGACGGATAACTGGTGCCAGAGCCATGGCCTAAAGCTAAATGCCAAAAAGTGCATAGTCATCCCCTTTGGGAAAAACAAAGTGCCCACAAATTACCACATAGGTGGTAATCCATTAAGTACGGAAGAAGTAATTAGGGATTTGGGGACCCAAGTAGATTGCAATCTCTCCTTTGACAATCACATTGCCAAAGTGGTTAGAAAGACATTCTATATAGCCCACCTTATCACAAAGGGGTTCACATCTAGATCAAGACAGGTCATTGTGCCCCTCTACTCATCAGGCCCATAATTGAATACAATGCCCCATTTGGGATGTACCTTACCAGACACCTGCTACAACTAGAAAGACCCCAAAAGTACCTCACCAAGAGGATCAAGGGACTCAAACAGATGCCCTACGCAGTTAGGCTAAAGAAACTCCAGCTCTACTCAGTTGCTTACCGCCTACTCAGAGGCGACCTGTGCCTGACGTATAAAGCCATGTCCAACCCAGAATTAATGGACATGCTCCACCTCAAGAAATCCAAATCCATCAGAGCTACACGCTCCAGTGACTTAAACCTCAGCACAGAAATAAATAGAACATGCTGGTGGGACAGATTCATATCCCAGAGGCTCCCCTCACTCTGGAACAAAATCTCAATCCATGTTAGACAGAGCCCCTCAATGACCCTCTTCAAGAAGAATCTTGACGTTTGGATGGGAGATCGTAAATTTACCCCTGGGATCTCTTCTGTGTCACTGCTAGACAGAGGCACGGTAAACTAACCTTAAATGGACTATCTTCTGTGACCTACTATAGAGAGGCATAGTCAACTAATCTAAAAAGGATGGTGAAAGCCAAACACCCTCTGGCTAGGCTTGTAAATGTCCTAGGGCAGATAGCCTAGTATCAATCTATGAACCTATCTTCAGGTCTTACAGCCACTAGCACTTTCTTCCAGGATGTTGGTGGTGCTTCTCCTATTAAAATACTGAAAAACAAAACCTTCCAGATCTTAATCAGTTTTTTTACCTACTAACTTTTAAACTTACACAGGAATACCATCTATTCCTGGGGACTTTCCTGTAGATTGATTATACACAGCACCATTTGTATCTCACCTCCTCCAATCCTGTTAAATTGAACCTCATAACTTTGGCATACTTAATTCTTCCATAAACATTTCCATTTGCACCTTCTCTTGATTTCTATATTTCTCTGCTTTATACAGATTTTCATAAAATTTCCAAAATATTTCTAGTAAACCTACAGGATCTCTGGTTATCTTCCTTGCTATAGGCTCCTTAAGCTTGACAACAACCTTTTCTTCTTTCTGTTGCTTGAGTTGCTGTGCTAAAAGTTTTTGTTCTCTGGACTTATCAAAAAATAGTTCCTTAACATCATTCTAAACGTATGCATATTATCGTCTTAATCTCTTATTTTTTTAGTATTCTGCAATTGCTCCTTCTCGTTTTCTGCGAGATTCCCCCCTATTTGGCGATATTTTAACCTGTGTTAGTACCTCTAAATAATTCTTGTTACTTCTTAACCACATCTCTCTTTCTTTTAGTCTCCCTTATTTTTAAACTCCACTTTAATGTTATCAAACTCCCTAGCAATATTTTCAGAAGAAATGTTGGTGTTCCCTAATAACTCCCAAATAATTTCCCCTACCCATCCCTTAAATTATTCTCTTTTTAACAGATAGGTTTGAAAGCACCAGTGTCTCATTTTTATTTCATTATCCTGCATATTTTAGTTATTATTGCTGTATGATCTGAAATAGCTATGGGAAACGTATCAAAACTGTCAATTAAATGCACATGTTCCTGTGAAATATAATTTATATCTAGTCTAGCCCAGTTTTCGTACCTTGGGAAAAGATATGTAAATTCACTCTGAACTCCTACTACTGGATTCACATATTCCATGGCAAACATTTTCATAAATGTCTCCAAAAATCTACCCCCTTTAGTAAATTTTCCCTTCTGGGCCCCCAGATCCATCCTCACTACTGCAAATCAAAATTCAGTCCCCACCTATAAGTAATATTCCCTGCAGCAACTTGATTATTTCATCCAGAATTTTCTTAAGCTCCATAATAGCAATTTTAGGCATAATAAATACAGGCCAGTCTAATCCTCCTCCTTTGCCAGTAGCCCCTAAGTACCGCAAATCTACTATTATTATCTTTCCCCCCTCACTATTGGAGATCCTCTTGCAATATAAGTACTCCCTTTTCCTTTGTTCCAGACATTCCACTGAATAACCACCCTGAAATCCTTCCTGTGTCAAATTCACATGCTCATTTACTTCCAAATGCTTCTCCTGTAGAATAGCTATTTGTAATCTACAATTTTAATACAGTTCACTATTCTTTCTTTTTTGTATATATTTGTGAGACCATTTACATTTAAATATAATATAGAAAGTGTTGTCATTACATTAAGAAGTTACTATTCCAACCTGCTATGTTTAATACCTTTTTTGAGCTTTTGAGTTACATGCATGCACAAATGTATGACAAGATGACCTTTTATACAGTTGTTTCTTGTCATATTCACATCTTGCAACACTTTTTGTTTGCGAAAACTTTCAAATAAAAAACATTTTTTTTTATTTTTAGGTTAGATAATGCCTGTAGGTGCAGCTGCAAATTTGGGGCAATTGTTCCCTTCTGGGGGGGGGGGTTAAACTTCATGTTTTAACTCATTCTCTCCAGTACAACTCTTCTGAATGTGTATGTTTTCACTCCCAGTGGGTGTGGCTTGACCCTTTAAAAAACTGAAGTTATCACCTTACATTTCAAACAAATATTCATATCTCTGGAACCACAAGCATTACTGGAAAACTGTAAATTGCAAACTATTCAGGACAAATTAATCTTTACATTTGTGGCATTTGTTCAGTTCAATTCTTTGAACTGGAGTCTATAAGCTAAAATAAAGGCAGTGAATATTAATTTTGTAATGTTGTATAAACAGCTTACATCATCTCAGTAACCATTCAAGCAAGACACATACTGCCAGCAGAATTTTCTTCATACAGCTGTGAGCTTTCATATGAAGCTATGCAGTTCTGTGTTACCTGAATGCTGAGATGGTTAGAAAATATGAAAATTATTATAATACAAAAACTATATACAAATAATATTCAACATCTCTCTAGCTGCATTATTCAGAGGTCAGATATGAACACAATTGTGTTTGCCATCAAGTATGCTTTAAGATGAAATCTACTGATACCTTGTATGCAGCCTGGTTTTGGAATTATTAATGCAAATAACTAACGTACAGAGGTGTCAGCAGGAGGTAACTGTAGAAACACTTGGAGGCTCACTCAGCTGTAATGTGCTAAGGAAGCACACAGCTGTGTATTTGTTCCAAGTTAAAAGGGGATGGAGGTGTTTTGTATGCATTTCTTTTTTGTTCAAGGGTTTCATTAATACAAAAAGTTTTGAAAAAATGTGACACAGGTGAAATGGAGATGACAAGAAACATCAGCCTACCAAGCATTAATATATGCATGTAACACAAAAGCTGTAAATATAAATTAAAAACAAAACTAATGTATAATAGGTGGAAGCAATACCATTTTATCATGATGGCTATGCTGTCCATATTATCCTGGAACATGAATGGCCTTACAGGTGTAAATAAAAAGGAAAGAGTACTGAATTGTATAAAGAAAGTCAAATTGCAAATAGCAATGCCGCAGGAGACACATTTGGAAAGAAATAAGCATGTGAATTTGACAAAGAGGACATCAGAATGGATATTCACCAGAATATCAAGGACAGAGGAAAAGGGGAGTAATTATATTAATTGCTAGAGGGTCTCCAATAGTGATAGATGAGGAGGGAGGGGAAAGACAAAAATGGTAGATTTGTGGTAGTAAAGAGCTACTGGCAATGTAGGTGGAGGAGGATTATAATTATTAAGCTTAAGAAAATTTTTGTCATAAATAATCAGCTATCACCAGGGATTATTATTTATATGTGAGGACTGGAGTTTGATTTGTAATAGTGAGGATGTATCAGGGGACACAGAAGGGACAATATAATAAGAGGGTAGAGTTCAGAAGAAATTCATGAAAATATTTAGCATGAAAAATATGAATATGGTATTAGGAAAGTACAGTTTTGTACCTACCATAAATGTAGATGTTCGAAGATCCACATTGCTGCAGTCCTAACACTTGGGTAGTCCGCTGTCCCTCGGTCGGCCCGAATATCAGAGTATAAGGCTGACGTCGGTCAAGGCGCATTTGACTGACATCAGAACGTCAGGATACAAATGCGCATGACCGACGTCATATCCTCAGTCTTTTCTTGCCCCAGATGTCAGAAGACCCTAAAAAGAAAGGTACAAACCCATAGACAACAACTAAACAACCAACCAGCCTAATACCAAAAATATGTACAATATATACAATATATACAATATACACAATATACCTCCGATGGATAACCCAACCCACACAACCACCTCCAACTACAGAGGGTAGGAGGGAGGGTAAATTGGACTGCAGCAATGTGGATCTTCGAACATCTACATTTATGGTAGGTACAAAACTGTACTATGTTCTTCATCTCACATTGCTGCAGTCCTAACACTTGGGTAGAATCCCAAAGCAGAGGTAAGGGAGGATGGCTAAACTATAATGAAGCAGGAGCTGCCAAAATGCCCTGCAACACAGCAGTGGCAAAACCAGCCCTGGATTTAGAGTACAGTGGAAGGTGGTAATGCCTAGAAAAGGTATGCACTGAACTCCAAGTGGCTGCCTCCAAAATACCCTTAGTTGCCACCCCCCTCAAAAAGCTGTTGAAGTGGCAGTAGCCCTAGTGGAATGAGGCCTAATCCCAGCTGGAATCTCTTTGCCATGATGGGAATAACAGAAAGCAATGCAAAATCCAATCCACTTAGAAATAGTTTGTTTTGACACGGGCTTGCCCTGAGAGCACAAAGCAAAAGAAACTAATAACTGCTGAGATTGTCTGAACCCTTTAGTTCTGTCCAAATAATATCGCAACTGCCTGTGTACATCTAAAGTGTGCAAAATCTTTTCCCCTTTATTTTGGGGATTTGCATAAAAAGTAGGCAAATGAATAGTTTGGTTTAAAGCCACACTAGAAACCACTTTAGGCATAAAGGAAGGATTAGTACATAAAGATACCCTATCCTTATGGAAAATTAAGAAAGGCTCAACTGCCATAAGGGCCTGCAATTCAGAAACCCTTCTTGCAGAGGTAATGGCCAACAAAAACGCAGTCTTCCATGACAAATATTTCAACTCAGCAGTAGCTGCAGGCTCAAAAGGTTGTAGAGTGAGTTTCTCCAACACAAAATTGAGATCCCAAGCAGGAGTAGGAGCCCTTCGTGGGGGTCTTATATTCTTTGCCCCTCTAAGAAATTGCTTGAACAAAGGATGAGAAAACAATGGTGGGTCACAGTCGTAGTGAGCTGAAATTGCTGCAGCATGAATCTTAATAGAAGAGAAGGACAAACCTTTGTTCAATAACTCAGTAAGATATTGAAGAGCCACACTTAAATCAGGCTCAGAAACATCCAAATCCTTAGCTGCACTCCAAAACAAAAATCTCTTCCATTTATCTGACACTTTCCTTGTACTAGGCCTTCTAGCTTCGAAAATCACATTCAAAACTTGTTGTGGAAGTTGAGACCCTCTATGGTTTAAAACAGAATATGCCAGGCTGTTAGGTGAAGAGAGTGAAGTTTGACATTGAGCAAATGACTGTCCTCCTGGGACAACAGATGTGGAATCAAAGGCAAAGGCCATGGAGGTTTCCGTACTAGACTTCTCAGTAATGGGTACCAGTGCTGTCGAGGCCAATCTGGAGCTATCAAAATCATCCTTGGCTTGTCCTGTCTGACCTTCAGAAGTACCTTTGGGAGGAGAGGCAGAGGTGGAAAGGCATACACATGAAGATTTTTCCAACTGAAAGAAAGAGCATCCACTTTCCAAGCTGTGGGATGAAACCTCTTCATGCAAAACTTTGGCAGCTGGTGGTTTAGTGGAGAAGCGAACAGATCTATGTCTGGAGTTCCCCAGGACACTGTCAATTTCTGAAATACATGAAGATCCAGTTTCCACTCGTGGGGATCCATGATTTGTCTGCTTAACACATCTGCTAAGGAGTTCTGTGCTCCGGCAGAAACCTTGCCTGAAGACTTAGTTGTAAACTGAGAGCAGTCTCCCACAAAATCATTGCTTGCCTGCATAGAGGATAAGAATGTGTTCCCCTTGCTTGTTGATGTACCACATGACAGTTGTGTTGTCTGTTAGAATCAACACCTGCCCTGGAAGAAGTAAATCCTTGAAAGCTATTAATGCAAACTGGACTGCTAACATCTCCTTCAAGTTGATATGTAGATGCTGTAGTCTGACAGGCCACTTGTCTTGTATCCACTTTCCGTTTAGATGAGCTCCCCAAGCTTTGTCTGAGGCATCTGTCGTTAAAATTTGACTCGCCTCTGGCCGGGTCACAGAGAGTCCCTTGTTTAGGTGACATTCCTGAGCCCACCACAAAAATTCCTTTTGAATGCAAGGTATTATTTGAATGACAGTGTCCAGATCCTGGCAGTGCTGTGTCCATACATTTTGAGATACCATTGCAACTTCCTCATATGCAGTTTGGCATTGGGAAGCACCAGAATACAAGATGCCATGAACCCTAAGGCTTGAAGGACTGTCCTTGCAGTCAGCCCGGACTGAAGAGATAGATGATGGAAGTAAAGGGAAAGATTCTTTTGTTTGTCCGGGGTTAGAAAGGCCATCTGGGATGCTGTATTCAGTCTTACACCCAGAAAGCACATGTCTTGAGAGGGTACTAGACTGGACTTTATTTCGCTCACAGAATACCCCAGGCATCTTAGCACTGCTATCACATATTCCAAATGACGAAGAAGCTCGTCCTTCCTTGAGCCAGAATCAGGAAAACGTACAAATAAGGATAGATTTGTATTCCTTTTAGCCTGAAGAAAGCTATCACTGGAGCCAGAACTTTCAGAAATACTCTGGGCAGTAGATAAGCCAAAGGGCAATGCAGAGAACTGATAGTGAGAAGTCCCAGTCCAAAACGCAGATACTTCCTGCAACTTAGCCTGATAGGAACATGAAGGTAAGCCTCCTTGAGATCCAAAGTTACCATCCAGTGATCCTTGCCCAGCAGAGGTAAAAGCTGTTGTAACGTCAACATTTTGAACTTGGGAATGTCCAGATAAGTGTTGAGGATAGATAAATCCAAAATTGGTCTCCACGTGTTCCCCTTCTTTGGTACTAGGAACAGGCGAGAATAAAATCCTAGGCCCCTTTCTGGCATAGGAACCGGCTGTATGGCCCCTATTTGGAGTAACAGAGAAATTTGCTTGTGAGCCTCTATTCTTTGTTGAGGAGGAATGTCTGGCATGCCTTTGAAAGGAGGCAAGGTATGGAAATAAAACCTGTAACCGTGATGTATGATATCCAATACCCATCTGTCTTGGGTAATCAAACTCCAATTTTCTTTGAAAAGTGCCAACCTTCCTCCCAAAGGTGCTGCCAGGCGAGAAGGTTCTGGCAGCTGAAAAGGTAGGTCATTGGGTCCGTTTACGAAAGGACTGACCCCTGCCCTCACCAAGACTGTGCAGGAGAACTCCTGTTCTAGGCCTGAAAGAGCCCTGACCTCTGCCCCTGCCACGCCTAGATCTACCCCTAGACTGGGAATCATAAGAAGGATACGTCCACCCCTTAGTAGGCCAATTTCTACTAAACTTTGGAGGCTGAACCTGCAAAAAATCTTTAACAGTCTGCATAGACTTAGCCTTGTCTTCCATTTTCTTTAAAACTGCCTCAACAGGAGAACCAAACAAGACATCAGATTGCAAAGGGGCATCCAAAATCCTAGTTTTAACATGGTCAGATAAATTTTGATCCCTCAGCCAGGCATGCCTGCGAAGAACTGACCCAGTGGCAGCCACCCTAGACGAGGCCTGTACAGCATCAAAACCGCATTGCAAAGAATGCTTACCCACCTGTTCAGAAACATGCACTGAATCCTGTAACGCTTTACAATCAATACCTTCCGCCAGAGCATCAACCTTAGATTTCAACTGTGAAAGGAGATAATTTTGATATTTCAACATGTGAAACTGGCAATTCAAATCTCTCATGGCTAGAGTGGAAGAAGTATAAACTTTCTTTCCCCATCTATCCAAGGCCCTGGCCTCTTTATCTGCAGGAACCGGATTCTTGACAACAGAAGCCTTAACACCCTTAGGCCCCTGGCTAACAGTTTCTAGGTCTGCCCTAGGACTCTTAAAAAGATACTTATGAGCTTCAGGCACCCTGTAATACCTATCTGGTTTAACAGGAGCAGGAGGCAAAGAATCAGGATTAAGAGAAGCCTCTGCAAACACATCTTCCACCACATTTAGAACAGGAGGTATAGCCAAAGGCCTATGCTGGGGTAAAAACAAAAATTCCCTAAGCCTTTTCCTGGAGTCAGAGAAGTCCTGACCTTCCCATTTTAAAATGCTCTCTCATGGAGTGAAGGGTCTCTGAAAAA
This sequence comes from Protopterus annectens, assembly GCF_019279795.1. NCBI lineage: Eukaryota > Metazoa > Chordata > Ceratodontiformes > Protopteridae > Protopterus > Protopterus annectens. Next base: position 156,904,790 of record NC_056730.1, on the reverse strand, counting down.
GAAAAATCCTCAGGAGGAGAAGCAGAAGGAGTAGAATCATCCCCATCAGAATCAGAATAATGAGAATACTCCTGCAAGTCTTCAGCCGAAGACTCAGACACATCCGAAGCATGCTCATAATCCCCCAACACTGGTTCCATCCTAGGCCTCTTATCAGGAGGGGGCATAGAGCCTCTAATTAAAGTAATTAAATCTTCTGCCATTTTAAGCATGTGCTTCTTGGGCACAGAACCTGAAGAACTAGGAGTGACACCCACAGAAGCTAAACTAGACCTGCCTCTAGAAGAAGCCTTGGAAGCAGAAAGAGAGGGCCTAGACACCTTAGGAAGGGAGGGGAGTAAAGTTATCTGAGAAGCCCCTACAGCCTGACCTGCCTCCTGGGAGGCCACATCCTGTAAAACCAAAGTTTCTCCCTGGGACTCCAGAGAGGCCTCCGTCGGAACCACCGGTTCCACTGACGCCTCTAAAGAACCGGCGTCCGGTTCGGACGACTCCTCTAACCTAGGTTTAACTGCCTTGTCCTTGCGCTTCTTTGAGGAAGCCGGCATCGGAGCATCCGACGGCATATTGTAATTGCACCGCTTCCCAAAGACCAACCTGGCACAATCCAACCTTCGCTTTATAGTGCGTTTATTGAACCTAGCACAAAAGCGACACCCAACAACATCGTGCTCAGGTCCCAAACAAGGTATACACAAATTATGGTAATCCCTATGCGTATCTGTTTCCCACAAGAAATACAGTTATTCACTTTTTCTGACATCCGTAAACCACTGAGGCAAGAAAAACCAAAATATTCCCAACGGGTACTTAACCAACTCTGACTTCGGTCTGAAACTCCGAATTCGAAAAATTTCAGAACGCCGAACGGCACTTGCAACACTGCTTCTGCATCGGACCATGCGGCAAAAAAGACTGAGGATATGACGTCGGTCATGCGCATTTGTACCCTGACGTTCTGATGTCAGTCAAATGCGCCTTGACCGACGTCAGCCTTATACTCTGATATTCGGGCCGACCGAGGGACAGCGGACTACCCAAGTGTTAGGACTGCAGCAATGTGAGATGAAGAACATCTTGGAATTTACATATTAGTCCCCAAAGTGCAATAACTGGGCTAGACTACACAGAAATTATACTTAACGGGAACACGTGCTTTTAATTGAAGGCTTTGACACTCATCCAATATTGATTTCTGATCATGCACCAATAAAAACTAAGATAAAAATGCAGAGTAACTAAGTAAAAATAAGATACTGGTGCTTTCCCACCTACCTGTTAAAAAAAGGAATTTAAGGAATGAGTACTGGAAATTATTTGAGAGTTTATTAGGGAATATGGAAAAACATTTAGAAGTTATTGCTAATGACTGGTATAAAATGAAATGGAGTTTAAAATAGGGTTGAAATAAGAGAGAAAGATATGATTAATAAGCAATACAAATTAGTTAGAGAGGTTGAAAAAGGTTGCAGCATTGCAAAAATAAGAGGAATCTCACAGAACAAGAGGAGGAGCAAATACAGAGTGCTAAAGAGAAAATAAGGGAGCATCTGGATATCATGCATGAGTCTAGAAAGGTTGCTAAGTATCTGTGTTTTTTTTTTTTTTTTTTTTTGAGATAACTCCAGAGCACAGAACTTTTGGCACAACCTAGGCAACAGAAAGCTGAAAGGGTTATTGCCAAACTGAAACACAGGGAAGCTTATCAAAAGAAAAATAACTAGAGATCCTGTACAGGTATTAGAGATTTAAAATTTTTTTATGAAACTTTGTATAAAGCAGAGAAGTTCAGAAATTGAGAAAAAGCACAAATGGAAATATTTACTGAAGACATAAGACAAGACTAGAGGTAAATGAGACTCAACAATTAACAGTTAAGGTAGGAGGAGCTGAGATAAAAATGATGTATAAACAATCTGCAGCAAAGTCTTCAGGAATAGTTGGTATTCTGGAGCAAGACTGGAAGCTAGGAGGGAAGAAACTGATAAAGATTTGGCAGGTTTTGTTTAACAGTATTTTAATAGGAGGGACAGCACCAACATCCTGGAAAAAAAAGCTGTGGTAGCTGTAATACTTAGACCGTAAACACCTATCAGGTACAGCTTCATAAAAGCCTATTTCAATTTTAAACCAAAACTGAAAAGTGTGTATATAAGGATGATGTAAAAATTGTTAGATATAGATCAATGTGGTTTTGTGGAAGGGAGGCAAACATTTAACAACATGAACAATGACAATCCAGAGGAAGGCAGAATTTAAGAAAATACTGCTGTTGTTGGTGGGTCTTAATGCAGAGAAAGCATTCTAAAGAGTAAACTGGGATAAACGGCAATGGAAGCATTTGCATTTCCGGAAACAAAAAGGTTAATTAGAAGGATATACGAGGTATCAGAGGCAAAAATCAAAGTGAGAGGGTTCTTCTCTGATAAGTTGTGCCTGAAGAGAGGAACCAGGCAGGGATATCCTCTTTCCCTTTGCTATTTGTGTTATATTTGGAAACACTAGTAAAGAAAATAAGGGACTCACAAATTCAAGGATATAACTGGTATGGTGTTCATGAAAAGTTGGCTCTATTTGAAGATATTAGTATTTTGAAACTGATGAAACCACAAAAGGATATCTCAGTGCTTTGGGACATTGAGACTTTTTTTGAGGATATAAAATTAATGAAGATGAAACAAAATCTAGAGCTGTAAACAAATGCCCACATATGAATTGGTTCAGTAATACCCATATTTATGGAGACATGACAAAGTAAATTATTTAGGAGTATGGATTAAAAATGATTCTGTTATGGCAGCTAAGTACATGCGGGAAGAGACTAAACAGAAAGTAATACAAAAACTGAGAAAATGAAAGTTCTTGCCTATGGTCGGCAAGACAGAAACAGTAAAAATGTTTTTAGTTCCTTTAGGTTTTATACACAGGTCAGATACATATTTTATCAACCAGAGGTGAACTTGCAGATAATAATTAATAAAGAGTTGAAGCATTTTTATATGGGAGGGAAACAGGATATAGGAGTCACATAGGATAAACTGATCCTCCCAACAGAAAGTACAGTTGTGTAAAATCTTACCATAAAAGAAGACATCCTTCTCTCTTCACTGTTGCAGTATTCTTCACCTAAGTGATCTCCATCCATTGACAGCCCAACGTCCAGCCAGTATACCATAACCTTCAGCTTTTACAGGCACTATACTTCACACACATGCTCCCTGCACAAGACATAAGGCATAAAGGTGAACTGATGCACACACACACACACACACACACACACACACACACACACACACACACACACACACACACACACACACACACACACACACACACACACACACAGAAAGCCCCAGAAGGGAACAGACTACCCTAAGGGACCAAGATGAACATGTGCATCCAGAAGGAGAAAAGGAAAAAGGAAACCTGAAGCAGCAGGCCAACTAGAACACAGGGCAAGAAGCAAGACATCGGTGGAAAAGAGGGAGGAACTGAATACTCCAACAGCTAACAGAAGGATATCTACTGTTATGGTAAGATTTTTACAAAACTGTATTATGTCCTTCCATATCACTTAAGGGAGAGTACAAGATAAAGCTAGTGTTGATGAAGGCACAAAGGAACTTTCCACAAACCCATGCAGGATATCCCTGGCAAAGCCTGCTTTTGCCCTGGAAATAATATCCAACTTGAAATGTTTACTGAAAGTATGAACAGAAGAGCAAGTAGCAGCCTCCAGGCTAGAAGTGATATACAGATGGTTGAAAAAGGCACTAGAACAGGCAACTTCCCTAGTAGAATGTGCCTTTGTAGACGAGGAAAGACAGTTGCCTTAGAAAGACAAGGCCTTAGTAATCTAGGAGGAAATAGTTTGCTTAGAAATAGCCAAACCCAAAGTCTTGGGATGAAAAGAAACAAAAAGTTGCTAAGATTTGTGAATACCTTTAGTTTTATCTGAATAATATCTGAGCTGTTTAATTAAATCCAAGGTATGAGGAACTTTCTCACTGGCAGACTGCTCAGAAGGAAAAAAATGAAGGAAGGTGAATATACTGATTAAGCAGCAACTCATTAACCACCTTGGGCATATAAGATTGTTAGTGCGAAGAAACACCCTCTCTATGAAAAACTAAAAAAAAAAAAAAAGGAGGAATATCAATGAGATCCTGAAGTTCTGGCACTCTCTTGGCAGAAGTAAAAGCCAAAAGAAGAATGGTCTTTTAAGTGCAATGTTGCAGGGAAGCTGAAGAAGCAGGCTCAAAAAGAGGCTGGGTCAATTTTTCAAGTTCATAACTGAGGTCCCAAGAAGGAGGAATAGGCTTCCTGGGGGGACCAGACATGAAGGATGTCTAAGAAATTGTTTGACCTCAAATCTAGATGCCAAAGGAGGAGTCAAGGGCAGACAAGCAGCGATTGCTGACCTTTAACTGAAGAATACACCAACCCACCATGAAGCAGATCAAACAAATAAGATAAAAACAGAGAAACTTCCACAGAATGGGGATGCAAAGGGCAAGAGAGGCACCAGACAGAAAATCTTTTCCATTTGGATGTACAGGATTTTCTGATCATGGGTTTCCTGGCCTCCTGAAGAACCTGAAGCATGTCTCCAGAAAAGAGATGCATAAAAGGGATGAAAATCCTATCATTCAGTGTCAGTTGAAGAGTGAACAGATGAGATCAGAGGAGAGATCCTTTGTCTTTTGCAAGAAGATCCACCAAGTGAGGTAACTTGTGGTAACTGTCCTTGGCCAAATGAGAGAGAAGAGAGAACCAATGCTGTCTGGGCCAAAAGGGAGTCACCAACAGGATTTTGGGAGAGTCCTGCCTGAGCCTGTGCAGAACTTGTGGTAATAGAGGAAGGGGGAGAAAGCATACAGAAACATCCCCTTCCAAGGAAAAGACAGGGCATCCACTGTTCCAAGTCAGAGGATTTGAGACTCTGAAACAGAATAGAGGCAGTTGTCTGTTCAGAGGGAAGGCAGAGAGACCTATTTGAGGAATACCCCACTGATGGACAATGTCCAGGAACACACCTCTGTATAGCATTTATTCGTGAGCTTGTTATCTATACCTGTTCAAACAGTCTATCGCTAGATTGTGCTTTGAAGGAAAGTAAACTGCCTGAAGAGTCACTTGATACTGAATAGCTACATCCCAAACCCGAAGAGCCAGACTGCAAAGGATATAGAATTTGTGCCCTCCACTTGTTGACATACCACATTACTGTGGTATGGTCATTGAAGACTTTGAGGGACCCAGGATGAAAGAGGGAATGAAAACCTTGCAGAGGCAAAAGCAGGGCACTCATCTCTTTTATACTGATATGATCCAACCTCTGATGAGGAGGCTAGACACCTTGGACCTTTAGAAGGCCACAAGTAGCACCCCACTCCAAGTCTGAGGTATTCCTGAAAAGCTCCTTAGTAAGAACTGGAGGCTGAAAAGGAAGCCCTGGATTGAGACAGTGTTAATGAATCCACCAATGAAGCTCGATCTTGAGACAGGGAAAAAAAAGGAAAAAGGAACAAGGAACTCAAACGGGTGGCAATGCTGGAACCACACTGGTATGAGGTACCACTGAAACTTCCTCATATGGAGCATGGCAAGAGGCAGCAAAGTAATGGTGCAGGCCATGAACACTAGAATTCTAAGAAATTCCCTGGCATGACAGAGGGCAGAGCAGGAAAAGAAACTGAAAAAGGTGGTCAGGGACAGAAAAACTTGGAGGCAGGAAGAGAAGCCAGCATGGGAGCTGATTTTTGGAGGTTTATGGTGAACCCTGGATTGTGTAGAAAACTAGTGGTAAATTGGATATCCTGTAGCAAACTGGCAAGCTGTCAGCCTAGCTATTTTGAATTTTGTAAGTAATTGTATGTCATTTGTGAATACTGATATGATTTATACAGAACTGTAAACTATATACTGAGCTTCAAGAATGTAACCACAGCATAGCCTGCTGGAAAACAGAAGATTAACTTCCAGAACTGAAGAATAGTCGAGGTTAAGTTACTTTATAGCTGGGCCATAAACAACAGATGTTAATCTCTCAGTTTCAATGCAGCAACAAGACAGGATGTCTAGAACTAGGGTGCCTTCTGCACTGTTTTCTAAGTGTTTTATTGTTTTACGACTTCCAAAATCTCTAGAAATCTGATAAACAAGTATTTCTCACACAGAGATGTTAAATTCTGTTATGTTTCTGTTTAGCCTAGGAACTGTGTCATACAAACAGGCCCAGCAGTAATGTTTGATATTAATTTGGGAACTCTTTCAGAGAGAGACTGTGTATTTTGTCTTGGACCTAGCTAGAACATCCACTCACCATCATCATCTGCACTTGCCTGTCTATAAGCAAGATTTAGGGCATAGCATCCCTTTTAGACATAGACAGGAATACAGTAAAGATTAGTTTAGATGTTTTCTGAATTTATGAGACTGTCCTGCAATGTTGTTTTAAAATATTTCCTGTGATTTTAAACTATGAAGTAATTGTGTTTGTGTACCGAGTATTGTCTTGTTCTTTTATTTATTATTGAATATATTTAAACCTACCTTTGTGGCTGATATTTGTGAGACATATTTATGCTCAGAGTACTGGCATATGTATTTGGTGACAAGGTACAGGCCACTCCTCATAAACAGGCGCTTCTGCCATCACCCAGAATGATGCCACAGTACAAGGACAAAATGATTGACTTCAACAATTGGCTAAGCTTCTGGTGTCATTCTAAGGGGATCCAGTATTTGTCTGCCTGGGACGACATGATCGACAGACCACGACGCTTTGCCAGAGATGGCTTGCACCTGTCGCCCTTGGGATTCCGGATACTGGCTAAGGCTCTTGCCACCCTTATAGTGCCTTTTTTAGGCAAGGTTCAAATGACAAATTCACCACTGTAACAGGTACAAGCATGAAAAACCTGAGGGTAATGCTACTCAATGCTAGAAGTCTAAACCTCAAAATGCACTCACTCGAGGCACTTCTTAAAATGGAGAACATCGACATCTGTGCAGTGAGAAAGACCTGGTTCAAAGCACCCCTGCATTACCAGGCTATAATTCATACCACACCTTTCGGCCACCTAATCCAGAACAAGCACTAAAGGTGGAGGCGTGTCCATATTCATTAAGGATATCCACGCCTCTAGGCTAGTTGAACAGCATAATGCATCCAAGATTATCCAAGTGCAACTAACTCTGGGCAAGAATGCAATCCAAACTGTAGCTTGCTACAGACCCCCCACCATGCCCCAGGATTCCCACTCCTCATTTCTTGATACACTGGAAAGTATTAGGGTACAACCTAACACCCTAATAATGGGCAATTTCAACTACCCCACTATTAACTGGGAAAACTACTCATGTACCAACTCTTTTGCTCAACGTTTTCTGGAATTCATAAATTCAAACACCTTGGATCAACTTATTCACACCCCCACCAGGGGCAGTAATATCCTAGACCTGGTCATTACCAACATGGGCAACCGGTGTTCCACACCAGAGGTCAATTCCTCGTTGGTCAGATCCGACCACAAGCTAATCACCCTAGACATCCACATCCGACCCCCACCCCCAATTAGGGAAACCACCGTAAAAAACTTCTCCAAAGCCGACTTCCCACTTTTTAAGACAGAAGTGGCAAACTTCATGACACCCATGCAGACAGACAATAGAGTTATGTCTGCTGAATCCTACACAAATGCACTTTATAAGCACTTACACGAGTGCATGGATTATGCTATCCCTAATAGAACCACGATGCTATCCTCCAAAAAAAGGAAGCCGATCTGGTGGTTCTCTGCCATAAACAAACTCTACAACAGAAGAAAGAAACTGTTGCAAAAAAAGAGTGAAATCCCATGACTGGAGGAACGCCCTGGTCAACCTAAGTAAGAAGCTGAAATCCCTCATAAAATCCTCCAAAGCTAGTTACGAAAATAAAATTGCCACTGACTCTAAAGACAACCACAAACCATTCTATAGCTATGTCAAGAATCTCAACGGCAACACTCAGATCTGCTCTGAGTTACAGCACAATGGTACTAAATATAAAGAACCAACTGATATTGCCAACATCCTGGCAAATAGGTTCACTGCTAACTTTACCCCCCTCTCACCCCCTAGAGGGCCCATCTCTATACCGGAAGAATGCAAAGTTCCTGTAATCACGGCTGCACAGGTAAAAAACACACTCCAAAGCGAAGAACACAGCATCCATGGGACCTGACAATATCCCAGGCTGCGTTCTACACGAACTACAGAATGAACTGGCACCCTACCTAAGTACCATGTTCAGTCATAGCCTCACCTCAGGCTTTGTGCCCACTGAATGGTGCACCGCGATGGTTATCCCACTCCACAAAGGGGGAGCCACGACGGACCCCGGGAACTACCGCCCTATTAGCCTGACGAGCCTCGTCTGCAAGGCCATGGAACGTATCATCATGGAACTCAAACAAAGACATTGGTAATCTCCAAACTCTGGACCCTACCCAGTTCGGATTTGTAAAAGGCAGATCATGTCTCCTAAACCTGATTGACTTCTTTGAAGCAGTCACCAAAGCCATAGATGAGGGTAAGGTGGTTCACACAGCTTATCTACATCTCGCCAAGGCTTTCGTCACCATCCCTCACTCTGGAATTATAGATAAGCTCACTAAACTAGGTATAAATCCCTATGTCACAAGATGGGTTGCCAACTGGCTCACGGAGAGAACCCATACTGTGAAAGTAGCAGACTCCAAATCCGACTTCAGACCAGTGACAAGTGGAGTACCACAGGGTTCAGTCCTGGGTCCTCTCCTGTTTGGTATCTACTTCTCTGAAGTACAGGCTAACACAGAAGGTCTTTATTAACAAAGTTTGCAGATGACTGCAAACTAGGAGCCATAATTGAAACTCCTAACAATGTGGACATACTGCAAAAGGGCCTCACTGAATCAGATGCCTGGTGTCAAAGCCATGGCCTGAAGCTCAATGCCAAAAAGTGTACTGTCATCCCCTTTGGTAAAAACTCTGTACCCATGAACTACCACATAGCTGGTAGTCTACTTAACGCTGAAAATGTGATGAGACCTTGGGACACACGTGGACAGTAGTCTCTCCTTTGATAATCACATCGCCACAGTTGTCAAGAAATCCTTCTACTTGGCTCACCTCATCACAAAAGGTTTCTCTTCCAGAAAAAAAAGAGGTCATTGTTCCCCTCTACTCATCACTCATTAGACCCATTATAGAGTACAATGCTCCTTTTGGTATGTACCTCACAAGACATCTACAACAAGTGGAAAGGCCACAGAAATACCTCACAAAGAGGATTACTGGCCTCAAACAGATGCCCGACGCAGACCATCTCAAAAAACTCCAGCTTTACTCCGTCGCATATCACCTACTGAGAGGCGATCTCTGCCTAACATACAAAGCTATGTCAAACCCAGAGTTGTTGGACATGCTCCACTTAAAGAAATCACAATCCCTCTGAGCTACATGCTCTAGGGACCTAAACCTTATCACCACAATAAACAGAACATGCTGGAGGGATAGATTCCTATCCCAGAGACTTCCCATACTCTGGAACAGACTACCTATCTATGTTAAACAGAGATCCTCATTAGCACTCTTCAAGAAAAATCTTGATGATTGGATGGGAGATAGGAAATTCACCCGGGGATCACTTCTGTGGCTTTGCTCGACAGGGGCACAGGAAAATAATTTTCTTGGGTGGCGAAAGCCAGGGTACATTTTTGGCTAGGCTTATATAGGCCCTAGGGCCAATAGCCTAGTACCCTCCTATGAACCTTGGTCAAAACTACCATTTGGATATAGTAACATTACACAGTAGGACTGGACACCCTTTGTAGGGGCCTTACAGCAGCTGATAAAGAGTTGGCTGGTGGCAGCTGAACTACCTTATAGTCTGGGAAGAAAGGGGCATAGCGAGTAAACCTGTGCCAGCCTTCCCCAGGTGTGCGTGTGTGCTTGTATATAAATCAAATCTCAAAGAGTGTGTGTGTGTGTGTGTGTGTGTGTGTGTGTGTGTGTGTGTGAGGGGGAGGTTGTCAGCTACTTGGCAGGGACATGAAGCACTGGCTGGACAGAGAAGGTGCTGGAGGTCTTAGCTTGGCCACTCAGCTTAACTCTCAACCCTATAGCTGTGCCAGTGGGGAGTCTTACTGGGGATCTGGAGAAAGAAGGAGAAACCAGCTCGAGACTGACTGTGATCTCTGTGTGCTCTTAACGGAAACTGTACTTTACTGTGTGTGTATTTGTCATCCTCCCAATGTGTACATCCCCTAGCTATTGCCAGTGGTGAGGACTGAGTCTCTGATTACTGGGCCAGTGCAGTGGCATCACACAAACTACTGGGAGAAGGAGCGTGAATAAGCAAATTGTCTAAATAGGGAAAAATATGAATATCTGAAAGCCTGCAAAAGGCAATGACAGAAACAAAACATTTGTAGAATAACAAGGGAGCAGTAAAAAGATCAAAGGGGCAAAGAAGAGATTTGAAAATGCAATGAAGAAGCAGAGAAACGTAAAAATTTCCTGAATAGAGGATAAATGGGAATGTGAAGGTATACAACCCTGAGATCCATAAACACCAGAAAGGCATGGGGAAGCAGGAGAGGAAACAAGATCTGAAGGGAAAACATATGAAAAGAACGGATCCTGACACAGGTGTTGAGCAGAGAAAGCCAGAACTGGTCTCCATGTACCCTTTTTCTGGGGAACCAAAATCATTCTGGAGTAAAACCACTTCCTCACCGGGGTGGGAAGAACCAAGTGAATGGTGCCCTGATCCAAAACAGACTGCAAAACCTCTGGAAAATGAGGAAGCTGCTCTTAAGAAGTTTGAGAAAAGTCAGAAAAGGGACGAAGGGACTTCCAAACCATGAAGTATCCCTGCTGGATAAATCAACAGAACCCAAGAATATGAGGTAATCTGAAGCCAATTTGGAAGAGACAAGGAGAGGCAGAGAGAGAAAGGGAGCTGGCAGAGTGGAAGAGAAAGTCAAATATCAAACATAACCAGGCTCATCATGAATAGAAGGCTTCTGGGAGGAAGAAATTTGAGGAGACATAAGAGCTGGAACATAAAGTTCCTGCAAGGTCTTGCACCTATCCTGGAGAGACTTGAATAAATCAGCAGCAGTCCCACAAAGATTTTTGTTATCCAGAGGTGCATCCAAAAGTTTGGCCATGATATCATCAGGCTAAGCCTGAAGTTGTAGCCAGGAATAATGTTTCATCACTGAATCAAAAGCAGCAGCCCTGGAAGACACATCAGCTGCATCACAGCTGCACTGTATAGAGTGATGGACAACTTGAGATGTGCACCCCAGTAAAGAAAAATGAAGCAGCTCTCCCTTCAGAATCAGGAAGGCCAGACGCTACCTTAGAAACCTGCAAAAGAAGGGCCAAAATATACCTAGTCAAATCAGTCTGGTAGTTAATGGTCCTAAACAAGGTGGCAGTTGAATCAACTTTCTTGCCCTACTTTTTCAAAGTTCAAATGCCCTTATGACAAAGAAGGAGTTTAGATGTCAACAACTTAGATGGCTTGTCAGAAGAAATTGAAACCACAGAAAGGTCAGCAGAAGGGTACTGATAAAGAAATTTGCAGTCTTCAGGCACCTTATAGAAGTTATCAGGTTTCTTAGGGGCAGGAGGCTAAATCAGGAGCTATAAAGGCTGCAGAAAAAGTATCCTATTGGGCAGCCAAAACAGGAGCGACAGCTGATGGTTTAGACGACTATGTGAAGGAGCTCATAGTACCTCTTTTGCATATCAGAGACCTGGGAACAGTTCCACTTGAAATAGTCCATCTTACCAGCAATAGTATCCTCAAAGGACAATTCTTCCAAGGCAGAGTCAAAGAATCCTCTTCCTCCAAACCACAGTCAAAGACCGAAAGAATTTAGGAAGAATAAGCCAGGAATTCTTCCCCAGAATCCAAATCCCCACATGATGAATTAAATTCCCCAAGGCCTCTTAACAGGAGAGGAAGACCAAGGGGGGCAGGAACAGACACCTCTTCAGAAGGCTTCAAGGCCATTAACGTATTAAACAAACCCTGAGTGAAATCCTGCTATTCACACCTGGATCCTTAACTGCGGAAATACGCTTAGTTTTCGGTTTCTTTTTCTATGGGCTGTCCGCCTGGAAAACCCTTAAAGGGTAAGACCCCTGACGCGATTTAATAATGGTGGTAGGAACTTTCTCCCTCACTAAAATCTGAGGAATCCCCCTCGGCCCCTCAGAAATTATCAGCCAAAGTTCTCCTCAACATCAGGTGTAGACACTGGAAAAGTCTAGTGCGCGAATTGGGATCCATGACAGCTTCCAATGGGTCATGGCAGAGGACTCTAAAGCACACACTGGACAATCTTCAGGGCTTTCACTAGTCTCTATAGAGACATCAGGGGAGGCAGGACAGCAACCAGATTGGGCCTAAATTTTTGGTTTTCTTGGCAAACGAGTGGCCCTTAGGAACAGGAGGATTTCGCCATTGCACCCTGTGCCAACAGCTTACGTTATTGGTTCTCAAGATATATGGACAAAGAGGAGATGTGACTGCATAAAGTCTTGGGCACAAATGCCTAGCAGATAGATCACTGTACCCAAACAAAAAACCATACTGGTTGTGAAGGTTTTCATGGGGAATCTAACTCTCACACTGACATTTTCCTTTTCTGGATGGCATGAACACAACACTAAACAGTAAAAAAGAAGAGAAGAAACTCAAAGGGGCACTTAACTGAAAAATGGCTTAGTAACAAGCACAGCAGAAAGGCGTTCAGACCAATGTATGATAATGGCATTTGGACAGGTGGCAAAGTTGTTTTGAGTGATAAGTCACTTTTATTCCCTACATCTTGCAAGGGGAGCATACAGCTCCTATAAGAGCTGAAGGCTTTAAAGTATGCTGGCCGTTGTTGGGCTAACCCTGGCAGGAGACTCCTTAGTTGAAGATATGGAAGGACTCAAGGAGTTTAGGTTTACTTGATTTGAAGGGGTATTTTAGAGCTACACAGTTAAGGCTTTTACACATAACACTACAGAAAGTTACAATTCAAAGTGGAAAGTGGTGATGAAGAAGCAGGGGGGCAAATTCAAGAAATATGGAGGGAGTGGGATTTTGCATACAGATCTTTAAGAACAGTCATACAGAATAATATATTACATTCATAAAGCAGGAGAAAATATTCTAAGAACTAAACCAACATGGGAATGGAGTAGGGAGATACTGTTGATGGGAATGGAGAAAGGAAATACTGTTGATGGGAATTACTGCAATTAGGGGCACAGAGATTACGCAAGAGGGGGGTGGAATTTACTGGACAAAGTTGGCAAAGGAACCAAGGTATTGGGAAAAAATAATAAGAGAGGGAAAGTAACAGAATGGGCAGAGTCCAAGAAGACATTTGGATTGCAGGCTAGAGAATATCATTCCCCAACAGGAAAAGCAGAGTATAGCCAAAAAGAAAGGGATAGGGGGAGTCCTAAATGAAAGACCTGCACTGGTTGAGTGCTTTATTGAATCAAGAACAGAAGCTGATGTTAAAAAAAGAATGCTTAGTATCTACAGGAATCAATTAAATATTGCACAATAGCTACAAGAATCAATCAGAGCAGGTCAAAAACGATCGAGAAGAGAGGTTAGATATGCGACTCACAAAGAAGCCATGGGAGGACATATATATGGCTCCCTAACATGCAAAAAATCTATCAGATTTAGAATTTTTGCCTCATGTGCTTGCATAGATACTTTTATACCCCAAGCAGACTCCAAATAATTTTTTCTCAAATTAATGGCAAATGTTGGAGGTGCAACAGTGAAAAGAGAGGTACCTGGGAACATATGTTCTCAGAGAGTAATGAGCTAGCAGACTTTAAAAATTTCCTACAAAGTATTTGGTCAGGAATACTAGGTAAACAAATGACTATAACTAAGGAAATTATTTTTTGAGCTGGGATACAGGATCTCAATTGATTAGACAAACTAAAGCCTTCATAAGTTTAACTCTGGCGGCTGCCAAAAAAGTAATGACTAGAAAATAGAAAGCAAGTCTAACCAACTATACTTGAAGTACTGAATACTGTAAAAGAGGTAAAAGAACAGATAGCGGGTTGTTTAGAAAAGTGTAGGAGTAAATTACATTGAAAAAAATGGAAATTGTGCAAACAATACATGCATAAAAATGTTTTGGAGGAGGAATGAGGTTTAAGAGAAGGCAGGACTTGAACAATTTCTGTAATGTTGCTTTTTGACTACAGTGGATATAAAAAGTGTACACACTCTTGTTAAAATGCCAGGTTTTTGTGATATAAAAAAATGAGACCACAATAAATCATTTCAAAACTTTTCTCACCTTTAATGTGACCTATAACCTGCACAATTCAATTGAAAAACAAATCTGTTGGGGGGAAAATACAAAAAATAAAAAACGTACAATACGCTGTTCGCATAAGTGTGCGCAGCGCACCCTTACACTAATACTTTGTTGAAGTACCTTTCGATTTAATTACAGCATTCAGTCTTCTTGGTAGGAGTCTGTCAGCATGGCACATCTTGACTTGGCAACATCTGCCCACTCTTCCTTGCAAAAGCGCTCCAAATCTGTCAGATTGCGAGGGCATCTCTCGTGCACAGAACTCTTCAGGTCACCCCACAGATTCTCTATTGGATTTAGATCTGGGCTCTGGCTGGGCCATTCCAAAACTTTAAATTTTCTTCAGGTAAATCCATTCTTTTGTTGATTTGGATGTATGCTTGGGGTCATTGTCGTGTTGAAAGGTGAAATTCATCTTCAGCTTTCTCGCAGACGCCTGTAAGGTTTGGGGCCAAAAGTGTCTGGTATTTGGAACTGTTCATAATTCCCTCCACCTTGACTAAAGCCCCAGTTCCAGCTGAAGAAAAGCAACCCCAAAGCATGATACTACCACCACCATACTTCACTGTGGGGATGGTGTTCTTTTGGTGATGCAAAGTGTTGTTTTTGCACCAAAAGCACCTTTTGGATTTGTGGCCAAAAAGTTCAACCTTGGTCTCATCAGACAATAACACATTTTCCCACATGCTTTTGGGAGACAATGTGTTGTTTTGCACATTTAAGCTGGGCCTGGATGTTTTTCTGTGCAAGAAAAGGCTTCAGTCTTGCAACCCTACCCCACAGCCCAGGCATATGGAGAATATGGGAGATTGTTCACACGTAGTACACAATCAGTAGTAGGCCTCTTGGCAGCCTCCCTGACCAGTTTTTGTCTCGTCTTTTCATCAATTTTGGAGGGCCATCCAGTTCTTTGCAACGTCACTGTTGTCCCATATTTTCCCCACTTTTTGATGACTGTCTACACTGCGTTCCATGGTATATCCAAAGCGGTGGAAATATTTTTGTACCCTTCTCCTGACTGATACCTTTCAACAATGAGACTCTTTAGATGCTTTGTAAGCTCTATGCAAACCATGTATTTTGCTGTAGCAGGCAAATGAGTACATGTCAGGAAAATCTTTCTAGGACAGCTGAACTTTGTTTGGGGTTAATCAGAGTCTCTTTAATTGACGGCAGGTGTGTACCCAAGAAGACAATGCTGTAATTAAATCAAAAGGTGCTTTCAACAAAGTATTAGTTTAAGGGTGTGCACACACAACAAAGTATTAGTTTAAGGGTGTGCACACACAACAAAGTATTAGTTTAAGGGTGTGCACACTTATGCAATCAGTGTATTGTACGTTTTTTTTTATATTTTCCCCTAACAGATTTGTTTTTCAACTGAATTGTACAGGTTATAGGTCATATTAAAGGTGAAAAAGGTTTGAAATGATTAATTGTGGTCTTATTTTTTTATATCACAAAAACCTGGCATTTTAACAGGGGTGTGTAAACTTTTTATATCTGCTGTACATGGTATAGAACAATGTATGTGATGTATAATGTTTGTAAATGTAAACTTAATATGGTTTGATTACTTTTACATAAATATAAATTTGCCTACATCACAAGTAATAATTCAGTAGAGGTTTTAAAAAAAATATTAAGGAGATGAGTAGAGAATTTTGTAGAGAAAATGGAGATGCAAGAAGAATGGAAAGTGAAGAAATATCTGGAAAAGTAATGACATTTTTAGAAAATAATATAATAGAAGAAATGGAAGGTGATAAAGGAAGATAAGACAATCAGTGCGAATATTAGACGGTATTAGCTATGAGCATTTCAGAGAAATGTATAAATGTGAAAAATGTTTTAAATACAGAATGAATGGATGAATGAAGGTATAATGAACAAAAAAATGTGGGATGGAGTGATAAAATTTGTATGGAAAAGTATAAAAGAGAATCTACAAAAAAAGGAGTCCTACACCACTAGGGAATACAGACTATAAAGTATTTATAAAAATGCTATAAAAGACTGACATGTGACAAAGCTAAAGCCTTTGATAAAGTGAGCCATAAAGCAACGAGGCAGACATTAGAGGCATATAGTGCAAGAGAAAAATATTAATGTATAAAGAAATGTTATGAAAATTCATGGGCACAAGTTATGACAAATGGATGTATGGGAAAAATAATTGAGAAGAGTAAAACAGGGATGATCAATGAGTACGTGTTTATCTTTGTTAGTAATGAATGCAGTAGTACAGACATGTATGTATGAAATGATGGAAGCAAGATGGAAGAGGGACGGAAATGTTACATTACCAATATGCATGATATTTGCAAATGATTAGGTTCCAATTGCAAAAAAAATAAGGGATGGATAACTGAGGCTGTAATCAGGACAGAAGAGCTGTTAAAAATCATCTGCAGTTAAATTGAAGTGTAAAGGATTCTGTGAGACAAAAATAAATAAATAAATGGAATATACTTCTCAAAAAAAAAGGAAATAAAGGTTTTATGAGTGACGTTGGGCATGAAAGTATAAATACTTCAATGAAGAAAGATACGGGAACAACTAAAAGTTTTTTTTATTTCTCGTTTCAGAAAAAAACGTATGTTGAATACTTATGTATTAGGGGAAAAAGCATATTTAGGGGACTATATGTGTTTCTCACTAAAATGTGAAGACAGTTTAGATTTTTTTTTAGCTTCATTTCAGACTCAATGCTGAACACAGTGAGAATAGGGATAATTTAAAATAGGAAAGAAGGTTGTGATTCAAATTTAAAAATCCACTGGTGCATTTAATATTGATGCATTTAGTTTGGCTATTAAGAAATGTAAAAGAAAGCCAGGAAGAAATTATAGGTAAGATTTTATATGAAAAGTCTAAACATGCGTGGGAAGAAAATGAAAAGTAAAAGAACAGGACTGAAAAAAAAAGAATATGAACATAAAATGAACTTATAGAGCTTAAAATAAGTGAGGTTGACAGGAAAAGAACAGAATGGTATAATATGAGTTTAGAAAAAAATGTTTTTTTAATTCCTTCCATAGTTACACCAAAACATAAAAAGGCAGGTAAAGAAAAGAAAAAGGTTTAAAAATTTTTAAGCAGCAGAGGATTTTTCTGTGGAAAAAAATATTAGACAAGTTACCAGTGAAAAGGAATACAAAATATAAGGTGATAGAGGAAAGAAAATGTGGTGACTGTAATGCAGAAGAAATTATTGTTTTTTTGGATTGCAAAAAGAATAAAGAATTTTAGAAAATGTTTAAAAATGAATATAGATGGGAAGGATTTAAATTGAAAAATATGAATATGATATTAAATTGGAAGCAAGCTAAATTACAGACCGACTTACAGAGAACATGTTGGACAGACAGACGTGTCCCAGAAATGTGATATTGATAAATGGGATAAAATAATGTTTGTGACAACATAGGTGATGTGGAAAAATATGTGAATTTGTTATATAACATGAGAAAGGAAGAGTATAATATATTAGCTGAATTAAGAAGATAGTTGTGGAAGAAAGAATGGGAGACTGCTGGTAAATATAAAACTAAAAAGGGTGAAATAAATAGAATAGTTTCATTAACTTTTTTATGCTACTATCTTGCAAATACTTTTTATTTATTTACATTTGTTTACTGGGTCGTGTCTGACCTGGCAAGTAGCCCGTTTTCAGCAGAGACCAGGGGAGAAAAGCTCCCAAGCATTGCCTACAAAAAAAAGTTAGGATGAAAAAATACAGACATTGTAAAGTTACAAATATGACAAGATAAGAAAAAAAGGCAAATAATGTACATATCAATGTATTAGTGCTCAAATTACATGGTAGACAAGGCTTTTTTTTTGTAGGACTGACAGTTGATGTCATTCATAGGATACAGAGTTTAAGCACAGGGGCAAGGAAAAATAACAGAAAGACAGAAAAGCAGAGTGGGATGACTTATCAAGAGGAAGTGCATGAACATAGCCAGTGTTTTCAGTAGTATTCTAGTAGGTGCTGTTTTGAAGTTATGAGTATCAGGATAGGACAGAATGTGCTGTGGAAGTGAATTCCAAGCTTTTGATACTGAGTGGTTATATAGTGAATCATCATGAAAGTTATGAGATTTGCTAATATTGAGCAGCAATTTTATCAGCTGACCGAAGTGAGGTCAGATTAGTATAGGGTTGAGCAAGGTCACATAGGGCTGGACAGTGGTCAGGGTTTATAGATAGAGTGGGCAACTATTAACTGATTAAGAGTAAGTGAGGGAGTTCAATCCAACTAAGATGTTGTACAGCAGTACAATGATATGATCTACGTGGGAGGTTTGCTGCAAATTTAGGAATTTTATTATAGCAAGAGTCTAGGGTGTTTAAGTCAGATTTACGAAGGTTAGTGAATATTTGTGAACAGTAAAGCAGTGTAGACAGAAGAGGAGTCCTAGCTGTGGTGAGTCTGGCATGATTGGTTAAATATGGTTTAGCCTGATAAAGAGCACCAAATTTTATACAGACTTTTTGGATTTTTAAGGCTATGTGACTATCGAACTTTAGGGCATTATCTATAGTAACACCGAGAAGTTTTGTTTGTTCTATGGGTTCAATGTGCTGTGGAAGTTTCATAGTTATCCCTATGTGCCATTGGAGGAACAGACAGAAAGTACAGCTTGTTTATTTTTTTATAGAGGAATTCGAAAAGATCATGAACTTGGTTTTGTTTGGGTTTAAAATGAGTTGATGGTCTGGATAAGTATTTTCAATACTATGCAGGGCATTCTGGGTTTTAGTTTGGAGCTCATTCAGGGTGGGGGCAGAGCAGATAGGGGAAGAATCATCTGTATATTGAATGACAGAGGCAGGATTAGCTGCAGAACAAAGATCATTAGTAAAAATAATAAAGAGAAGTGGGCCAAGAATAGAAGCTTGTGGGACACCTAAAGAAATGGTAGTAAGGGAGAGAGTTTGTTATCAGAAAAGGTGGCTTGTTTACTGTTTATGGTATTGGTGAAACTTTTTACAGCATTATTAGTACTATGTTTGGGCAAAAACCATGCTAAATAAAAGATAAAAAGGTTGTTCTTAAGGAGGTAGTCTAATGTTTGTTTATGTAAACATTTTTCTAAGATTTTGGCTAGTGGGGAAAGGATGGTCATAGCTCTATAGATGGCTAGGTCTGTGGATGAACCTCCCTTGTGAAGTGGCATGACATGGGATATTTTCCAGAGAAGGGGAACATACTGTTCAGAGATTGAGCGGTTAATAAAAAGAAGTTATGTTCTTACCATAATGTTCCATGTGAATTGTTCATCTCGCCTTTGTTTTACACACGGGTTCGGAGCAGAGTCGGCCGCATCACAAGTTCTGCATCTAAGAGAAGCTCGAGGCACAGTCTACATCCCATGATCCTCTGCTGCTATCCCTCAGATCTAGTTTGCAAGAACCGGTAACGCACTACTAACCACTGCGTCTAACGCTCACGCAATCACACACTTGAAAATGAAACATAAGAACTAAACACAGATAGGTGTACAGCTACTATGCAACCTACTAAAGAGTAGGTAGTGTAGATAACCCAGAGAAGACCAACCAGACACCAGTCGTACCAGTTCTTCCAGAACGTGGTGGGGAAGGAGGGAGGGGATGTAAGAACAAAGGCGAGATGAACAATTCACATGGAACGTTATGGTAAGAACATAACTTCTTTATGTGAAATTGTTCGATCTCGCCGTTTGTTCTTACACATGGGTAGCGTCCCTAGCTCAGTTACCCTGGGTGACTCACGGAAGAACGTTCCTGAGTACAGTGCAACCAAAGGATGCCCTGTCCTTGGAGGTCCTGTCCACTTTGTAGTGAGTGACAAAAGTATGAGGCTTTGCCCACGTCGCCGCTGCACAAATAGTATCTAACGGTAGGCGAGCGGCATGGGCTAGAGAAGTAGAAACGGCCCTAGTAGAATGAGGCTTGAACGGAAGTGGTTGTTTTGAAGCTGAAAAGACAAAATTTATGCAGTCCGAAAGCCATTTGAATAATGTGCATTTTGTTACTGCCATGCCCTTCTTATGATCTGCAAATGAAACAAACAGCTGATCAGATTTCCTGCAATCCTTTGTTCTGTCCAGGTAAAATCTCAGCTGCCTATGTACATCCAATTTGTGCAGCATGTATTCCAACTTGTTTGAATGGTTTTTAAAAAATGTGGGAAGTTCTATGGATTGGTTAATATTAAGCACAGAACATACCTTCGGGAGGAATGACGGATTTGTACGCACGGAGACTCTGTCTGGATGGAAAACCATGTATGGTGGCCTAACGGACAAGGCCTGTAGCTCTGATATTCTATGAGCTGAAGTAACAGCAATAAGAAAGAGAGTCTTCCATGACAAATACTTAAGCAAACACGTTGAAGCTGGTTCGAAGGGTGGTAGCATAAGTTGAGATAACATCAAATTCAAGTTCCATGGAAAAACCGGATCCCAAATGGGTGGACGGAGGTGAAAAGTACCCTTCATGAAAGCTCTACAAAGCCTGTGGGACATAACTGTAGAGCCTCCTTCACCTACATGAAAATTAGATATGGCCGCTAACTGTTATCGTGGAAGTAGAGGGCCCCTTCGTGAAAGAGTATAGATAAAAATTCCAAGATTTTGTGCATCAGGGCCACCAAGGGATCTATACCTTGCCCTGATGCCCAACACGCAAAACGTTTCCATTTGCTCCTGTATAGTTTCCTGGTGGAGGCTTTGTGGGAAGAAACTAGAATGTGCTGTACTGCTGGAGACAAAAAATCCGACCTGGCTAAATTGGGAAACGGAGCAGCCAAGCTGTCAGTTTGAGGGACTGGAGGGATGGGTGAGGAACTCCCGAGTGAGTCAATAGGTCTGGCACTGGGTCCAGAATCC
Source organism: Protopterus annectens (assembly GCF_019279795.1). Lineage (NCBI taxonomy): Eukaryota > Metazoa > Chordata > Ceratodontiformes > Protopteridae > Protopterus > Protopterus annectens. Next base: position 156,883,513 of record NC_056730.1, on the reverse strand, counting down.
ATGGTTCCTCCATCTGGTGGGCTCGAAGAAAGGGAAACCAGATCTGTCGAGGCCAGAATGGTGCTATTAGGATGATCGTCCTTTCCAGACTCCTGGCTTTCTGTAGAAATTTGGGTATCAACGGAACAGGAGGAAATGCATATAGGAGACCTGGGGGCCAATTGTGCACCAGTGCATCCCTGGGTGCACCCCCCGGAGGGGGAAGTAGTGCAAAGTAGCTTCTGCATTTGGCATTTAAGGGGGATGCAAAAAGATTGCAGCAAGGCTGGCCCCATCTGCGGAAAATCCTTTCCGCCACTTGATTTTTGAGGGACCACTCGTGTGGCAACAGGATGGCTCTGCTCAACCTGTCCGCAATGACACTGGATGACCCCAGGATGTGCGTTGCTATCAGAAAGTGACCTGTGGACGCAGCCCTTTGCCAAATTCTCAGGGCCTCTCTGCATAATGGGTAAGACCTGGTTCCACTTTGTTTATGTACCAGTCCACTGACATATTGTCCGTCTGAACTGCCACTGTTCCTAGAGGTAGGGATTCGTGAAAGTGTTGTAACGCTAGAAACACTGCTCTCAACTCCAGGACATTGATGTGCAGATTGTACTCTATCTTGGACCATTCTCCTTGGACTGTTCTCACCTGAAAAAGTCCCCCCCACCCCATCAGGGAAGCGTCTGTGGTCATTGTGGCTGTAGGGCTGGGTAGTACAAACGGGAGACCCATCATCAGATCTTGGCTGTTCAGCCACCATAGAAGATCCCGCTTGCAAGACTCCGTGATCAAGATGTCGTGTGACAAAGGAAGTTGTTGGAGCAGCCACTGGAGGACCCTCATGTGCATCCTGCCCAGAGGAACTGCAATAAGCGTAGCTGCCATCATGCCCAGGACTTTCAGCACTTGCGCAGCAGAAGCTTTCTTGTTCCGAAGAAGAATAGCGACCTGATCCCTGAGGGCTGACACTCTTATCTGGGGAAGCTTGATCAGAGCTGCAGTAGTATCTAACTCTGCCCCTATGAATGAGATATGCTGTGAGGGCGATAAGGCAGATTTTTCGAAGTTGACTGAGATTCCTAAATGGGAACAGAGAGTAATTGTGTAGCCCCTGGCTTGTATAAGACAATGCTTGGTGGTGGCGGTGAGGAGCCAGTCGTCCAGATACAGAAACACCGGGAATCCAAGCTGCCTCAGGTGAGACGCCACTACTACCATGCATTTGGTGAACACCCTGGGGGCTGAGGTGAGACCAAAGGGCAGAGCTCGAAATTGGAAATGACTGGCTCCCAGCCGGAAGCGCAGGTGATCTCTGGACACTCTGGCCATTTTGATGTGGTAGTACGCGTCCCTGAGATCTATAGAGCACATCCAATCGTCCTTCTGCAGAAAGGGAAGGATAGATTGTAGCGTGACCATCCGGAATTTTTCCTTCCTTACGAAGGTGTTGAGTTTGCTGAGGTCCAATATTGGCCTCCAGTCCCTTGTCTTCTTTGGGACTAAAAAGAACCTTGAGTAAGTTCCGGATCCTATCTGGTCCGCCGGGACTGGTTGGATGACTCTTTTTTCGAGCAGCGTTCTTATTTCTATGGCTGCTTGATCTCACAGATTGGGTGGAACATCTGGAAATCTCTTTTGATTGGGGGGAATGGTTATAAATGGGATGTTGTATCCTCTGGTTATTACGCTTTTTACCCAGGAATCTGAAGTGAGATTTAGCCAGGCCTCTGGGTATAAAGCTAAGCGACCCCCGACTGCCTCCAGAGCATGACAGTCGGGCCTCCCCTCAGGAGTGCTGGAAGGGCTTCCCAGGGACGCTATCCCTGTCGCCCTGGTCCTGCGGACCCCCTCTGCCACCTGGGCGGTGTCTTCCATTTCTCCCTCCTCCTCTGCCTCTGGAGGGGGCATCACTCTGTGTGGACTGGAAAGATCCCTGAGTCTTTCGGAACCACATTTTTCCGCCTCTTTGCCCTTTGGGGTACGGTCTGGTCGGGGCGGAAAAACGGACCCCTACAGCAGACAGGGTCTTACCTTCTTGCTCACACCGAGTGAGAGTCTCCTTTACTTTGGGTTCAAACAGGGTGGCACCATCAAAAAGGGCATTGGTAAAGGAAGACTTGAAGGCTTCCGCAAAAGAGCACAGGCGCATCCAGGATTGTCTCCGCAGAGCGATCGCTGAAGCTGCAGCCCTACTCGAACCCTCAGCCGCATACGAAATGAGCCTCATGGACGAGTTTACTATCAAAGTGAGGGTGTTAAGCTGTGCTGTTACCTTTTCCGAGACAGCAGCATCTGTGTTACCCTGGAGAGTATCTCCCCCACAGCTCCTTAAGGAGATCTCTCTCAAGTCGCGTAAAGTGCGTGAGGTAGTTCACAGCGAACGCATGGAAAAAGTCGCTGAACCGAAAACGTGCTTCCCATACCTGTCCATAGTCCTAGAATCCTTGTTAGGAGGATGGACAGAGGAAGATGCCTTGGACATTTCCTTCTTCGTGGCTGCCGCTACCACCATAGCATCCACTGAGATTCCTTTAGTAAGATAAGTCTTGTCCTGGGGGGGCAGTGATATATTTATTCAGCCTCCGAGGGACTGGTTCCACTGTATCCGGAGTCTACCACGCCCTTCGAGCTATTAGGTCCATTAACTCATCGAAGGGCGGGGTCACCCAGGAGGTAGAAGGTTGAGCCCCAAAAGCCTTCAGCAACACCGATTCGTCCTCAGTGGGGGCAAGGGTCTGCCAATCACCCCTCTGTTTCAAGATTTCCAGGATGTCAGCAAATGAGACATCCTCAGAGGGGGACCGTGGGGACCCCTCTGACTCATCCAAATCGGTGTCCGATGTCAATGATTCCTGTGGGGAATCAATGTGCCTCCTCTTGCACAATTTCTTCCTCGGGACTTCATCAGAGGGAGCATCTGGTGAAGCTTCCGAGGAACAGGGGACACCCTCTGCGGCTGGCTGAGGCACTGGGTCTCTACGCTTGGGAGGGATCACGGGTACAGAAACAGAACGCGGCCCTTTGGGGGAAGGAGAAGACGACTCCGATGAAGTAAATGTCTTCTCAGACAAGACCTTCCTCATAACGTCGAAGGCACCGGAGCCCCGGGCTGAGGACTCCACCGGATCCGAAGAGCACGGTAGTTTCCCCGAGACCGGGACCACGGGCTCCGACCCCGAAGACAGAGCCGAGCTAATCTGTGCCGAGACTCTGAGGGGGAGAGTAGGAAATAAAATTCGGTTTGACTCTCGGCCCCGGAACCAAGGAGAGACCGTCGACTCCGCGACTCCTCGATGGGCTCTGAGGGAGTCGAGGTCAGTGGTGCCGATCGCACTAAGGAAGGCTTCGGTACTGAGGATTCAACAATCATCGGTTCCTCTTCTCCCGGCTCCGAGGACTCGATGGGTCTCGAAGAAGGATCTGCAGGAGACACAGGGAGGGCTTCAAGTTTCGATACCAATTGGGATGAAACCGCAATTAGTTTGGACAGAGCCGTGTTCTCCATGAGCTTCTGTACCACTCGATCCATGTTGGTATCAGATAACGGCCTGGAAGAACGGGTTGAAGGGGCCGAAGATGCCACCGAACGAAGGATCGAGGGTGGAGGCACCTCAGACACCGGCTCCAAGACCTGGGCCTCGATCAGAGATAATCGCTCGATGCTCGGCCCCCAAGTCTCTGGAGCCGACGACCGAACCTTAGTAGAGGTGCTCGGAGCCGATGACCTGGGCTCCGATACCTTCGAAGTCTTCGACCCCTTCGAAGACTTCGACACCTGATCAGCCTTCTCCAAGGCTTCTTGAAAGTCTGGCTTTAGCAAGCCCCTTTCAATTAACTTCCTGCGCCTTTCCATCATGACCCTTCCACTGAAGGAGTGACAAATAGAGCAGTCCTCCTGCAGGTGGAGAGGGCCAAGACAGAAGACGCTGGAAGCATGATTGTCTGTGATGGACATTTTCTGTCCACACTGACATCTTTTGAAACCAGATTTAGCTTTCACTGCCATGTCTAACAAGTAACTAATTCTACCAATAACTTGTAAACGGTTAAACAGTCTAACAACACAGTCTATGTGTAACTAGTATATAGATATATAAAACTACGGATTTTACAAAGATATATATATATATATATATATATATATATATATATATATATATATATATATATATATATATATATATAAAACACTGCACACAAGGACTAAATACTAAATGTTAAGAAAATTCTAATAGTTAAGATGTAAATATTTACTGCTGTCAGAGCCCTGACAGGACTAAATAGGCCTAAGCCAAAACACTACAATTATTAGAATATATATATATATATATATATATATATATATATATATATATATATATATATATATATATATATATAATGGAAACCCCTATGAGGAAAAACCACACACACAACTATTATTAACTATTCACTAGAATAATTAGTTTAAACAGCTCTAAATTCTCAAAATGCTGAAAAAAAATACAAAAGTTTTACTGGCCCCGAGCTCTCCTCGACGTGATCTGTTGCAGCAGCAAACTAGATCTGAGGGATAGCAGTGGAGGATCATGGGATGTAGACTGTGCCTCGAGCTTCTCTTAGATGCAGAGCTTGTGATGCGGCCGACTCGGAGCCGAGGATTGGCTCCGAACCCGTGTTTAAGAACAAACGGCGAGATTGAACAATTTCACATGTATAGATATAGGGTAAGAGACGGATGAAACAGAAAGTTTTAGAAATTCACCTAGTAACTGATCTGCAGAGAGAGAGAGAGGAGGGTTTTATTTTACTTCGGAGAGTTTGTATATAATTGCTTTGGACTGGTTTAATAGAGAAAAGAGTAGTGTTGTGACAAGGGGAGTAGGTATGGTAAGTTGTGAATTTTTAGCATTAAGCAATGTAGTTATTGAGGTGATAACGTGAGTATTGAATTGGGTAGCTATACAGTCAATATGGCTGTTTGTTGTTGGGGATGGAGTGGTAGGTTTCCCAGGGAAAAGAAGGAGATCAATTGTCTGCCAGAATCTTTGGGGGTTATTTTGGCATCTCATTTGACATGTTTGAAAATAGTTTTTTTGTCTTGTCTAATTTTTTTACTTGATTTTTGAGCTGCTGACAGGCGGGATAGTTTGTATCGCTTTTGTGATAAAGAATCCATGCTTTGTCTCTTTGCTTAAGTAGAAGAATGGTTTCTTTGGATAACTATGGTAGTTGTTTAGATTTAGCACAAACTTTCCTGAGTGGAGCAAGGTTGTCAAGTACCTGCGGGAAAGCAATATTGAAGTACTGTACTGCAAGATCCAACTGAAGAGTTTTTAGAGGTGACCAGTCATACTCTTGTAAAAGTGTGTTATATATAATGGGCTAAAACTGCTTTTTATTGCGTACATAGCGATATGCAACATTGTTTGTATTATGAGTATGTTTTCTGATAAGACAGATTGGGTGGTGATCACTTAGGGAATCTGGGAGACAACCAGTGACATAACTGTTTTTGGATTTGTTTGTTAGAATCCAGTCAAGTATAGAATGCCAGTTGGTGACCTTGTCTACACGGGTGGGATGAGTGATATATTGAGTAAAGCCAAATAAGTTAATAAAATTGATGGGAGAGGAAGAAGAGCAGGTAACTCAGTGAAGGTTAAATTCACCAAGTATAACAGTTTCTTGAGAAAAAGAGGAAACCCATTCCAGGATGTTTCTTAAAAGGCAGATCCTGCCTCTTAAACTTAGTTGACTTTTTCGAGACAGTCACCAAGGCCATTGATGAGGGAAAGGCAGTCCATACAGCCTACCTCGACCTGGCAAAGGCCTTCGACACAATACCCCACTCAGGTATCATCGAAAAACTCATCAGCTTGAATGTAAACCCATACATCACAAGATGGGTTGCAAACTGGCTAAGTGACAGAACCCACAGGGTCAGAGTTGCTGGAGCCATGTCAGACTCAAAGCCTGTCACAAGTGGTGTCCCACAGGGCTCAGTCCTGGGTCCACTCTTGTTTGGCATCTACTTTTCTGAAGTACAAGCAAACACAGGAGGGTTATGGCTGACAAAGTTTGCAGATGACTGCGCCATCTGACATAGATATCCTCCAGAAGGGCCTCACAGAAATGGATAACTGGTGCCAGAGCCATGGCCTCAAAAATGCATAGTCATAAGCTACCATATAGGTGGCAATCCACTGAGCACAGAAAAGTCATCAGAGATCTGGGGACCCAGGTTGACAGTAGCCTTCGCTTGACACTCATGTTGCTAAAGTAGTTAGGAAAACCTTCTATATCACCCACCTGATCATGAAGGGATTCACATCTAGATCAACCTGTACTCATCACTTATTAGACCTATGATTGAGTATAATGAATGTATCTGACCAGACACCTGCTGCAGCTTGAAAGGCCCCAAAAGTTCCTCACCAAAAGGATAAAGGGTCTCAAAATATGTCTTATGCTGCCCGACTGAAAGAACTCCAGCTCTATTCAGTCTCATACCGCTTGCTCAGAGGTGACCTGTGCCTGACATATAAGGCCATGTCAAACCCAGATTTGATGAATATGCTTCACCTCAAAAATCTAGATCCCTCAGAACCACAAGGGCGGAGACTTAAACCTTGACACGGTTATAAATAGAACGTGCTGGAGGGACAGATTCATCACCCAGAGACTCCCTATGCTGTGGAACAAAATCCCGGTACATGTGAGGCAGAGCACCTCTCTGGCCTTGTTCAAGAGGAATCTTGACCAATGGATGGGAGATTGCAGATATACCCCAGGGATTACTTCAGTGTCACTGCTTGACAGAGGCACAGCAAAATGATAGGCATAGTTTTTATTCGGCTAGGCTTATAAATGCCCTTGGGCAGATAGCCTAGTATGAACCTATGAACCTATGAACCTATATGTGTGAGGATATTAGCAGATATTAACTGATTTAATTTTTATGGTATAAAATGAAGGTAAATGCTAATAAAGCTGCCCTACTATTTTCCATAAGATCCCATGTGATCTTTTATATCCAGCTGATCTATCACCAACTCTGGCAGATGGGGCCTTGGTTTAACACCTCATCTGAAGAATGGCATACTCAGGAGTGGAGCACCCCTTTATGCTGCACTGCTGTGCCAATATTGAAAAAATTAATTGAATTACCTGGTGTGGGGATAGAACCCACAGCCTTCTGCAAAGGCAAGTGTGCTACCTGGTGACCTCCTGAGATTCTACAAGACAGTTATCACATCTCTCTATGACAAACACTCCACAGAAATATGGTCATGTCAAGCAGGTATGTCTTTTCTAAGAGGATGGTACTTTAAGCAAGTCAGACTATACTCCAAACCACTACAGCATGCTTTGTGATATTTTCTCTCTCACATCATTAGTGTGTGCAGAGCATAGTAATATATTTTTGAATAATATACATTAATAATATAAATCAGTATGCATACCTGCATCTTTAATCAGCAGTACACTCGAGTCCTCCATAACAGATGGTCCTGTGCCATACAAAAAAAACCAAACACACTTTTAAGTAAATGATACATTACTGTGCCAAAACAAAATGTAATCGAGCTATAATTTATCTTTTTATTTGCAAATTTAAAATGGAATTTTACAACAATACTCGTTCTCAAAATTATACACAATCCATCTGCATTAGTCTGTTTATTTTTAGACCTCCATACTTTTATTTACTGACATTTGATTACCAGGAAAGTCTGACCAGGTAAGTGCCCATTTTTCAGTGAAGGCCTAGGGAGAAAAGCTCCAAAGCATAAGAAAAACATTTTAAGAACAACAATTTCACAATCATCAATGCTGCCTCATGCCTGGCAACCTTATCCTATAAGGTCCCCTCTTCCTGCAAAGCTAGACTGGCCTGGAGGAAGTCACAACAACCCTAAACACATCAACTCCCACTCCCTTCCTGTTCCTAGAAATCATCAACCAGGCCCCAGAAGGCCAGCTCAAACCAAACTTCTACTTGGAAGGGGCAGCCAGTGCAGTCTGTCTCGACTCATCCTCAAGAGAGGTTCAGCTACATCATCCTAAGTAGGCACAAACTTGAGCCTGCTATTAAACTCACATTATAAGTGCAATCAAAATGACAATGAGTTACTTGGAAGTCCACTGCAGACACCATGAAAATCATTTCAACTAGTTTTTTTTTGCTTTTTTTGTTTACTTCACATTTTTATTTTATATTTCTTTATTTTAATTTTTTTATCCTGAACAGGGTACTGATTACAAATGACCAGTTTCTATCTCAGCCCAGTCAGGACAAAAGAATATAAAAGAAGTGACATCTACATAAAATAAAAAAATAACGCCAATTTTACAGGGCATGCAAAATACATTTATGTGGTAGCTCAGCTTCCTATGTACACATCCAAGAAAAGCAAGATTCTCTCCCCTTTATTCTATAGGTTAGGGGAAAAAAAGACAAGCAACTACATAACTGAAAACAATGCAACTGCATACTAAATATGCATGGCAACATTTTACAATATTTACAATAAGGAGAAAATAAGTTGAGGAGCAATTCTTTAAAATTTGAGTGTAAGCTTCTCCAGCATCTGATCCATTAGAGAGGATGGAAACCTAGATAGGCAAGACAGCTGAGTTATGCAAGCTTCAATGTGGCAAGGAGTCTCTCTTAAGATGCTTGATGAGGACTTCATTCCACCATGTTAAGACCTTGAAGAGAGCCCTTCTTTCAGAGTAGGAGCTGCAGAATCCAAATATTTATTTTCTGGCAAAAACAGCATTCCTCAGGACAGTGTCAAAGACTGGAATAACAGAGGGCTCCTCCTTCTCCAAATACTCAAGTTGTTTCTGCAAAGAAGATAGGAATAAACAGGCCAGTTCACAGAGCTTCATAAGCCTGACAACTTCCTGGCCTATGGTGGGGGAAAGGAGTTGAATTTAAGGGTAGGGAGGCCTAGTAGCCCTTTCTCTATTTCTGAGAGAAGGGCAAACAATTCTTCAAGATCCCCTTCCCAGGATACAGAGGGACACAGAAAACACCAGCAATCCTACCTCCTGGATGACACTCATGGGGTCAAGGGTGTGACTAATGAGAACCACAGGAAAGATGATGGGACTATGACAACAGCAAAGAGCTAAGACGAATTAGCATTGTGGTTGGCAAGGGCTACAAAGGGACCACAAATTGCATCAAGCCACATACTTAAGGGATGCACTTCCTCACCGGTGAAGAAGTCAAAAGAGCAAGTGAATGACTTACTCACATTCATTGTCTGGTTATGCTCCACAGGCCCTGTTGGGTCTCTTCAACCTAAGATAACAAGTCCTGCTGGAGGGTCGAGAAAACAATCCTCAGTCCTAAGTCTCCCACTGAGCCCATTCCAGATTTCAGTGACCATTCCATGAATGCAGGCACAGCAGTAGCATTCTCCAATCACATAACAAGTGGAAAGGTGGAGTGCATACCCTTGGATTCACTCCTCAAGGTGCTTGTCAAGGTTCACTTCTCATACGCCTTTTATCAGTCAGTATCAGGTGTGCTCTCAACCTCTTGTTAGTCAAGGAGAAGCTGGCAGCATTGAGTCCAAACTGGGGGTAGACTTAACTTAGGAATGGTGCAACAGTGTTGAGTCTTCTGCTCCTTCACCACATCCAAATATTAAGGAACCAGCCTCATATTGTGTGAGTGGACTCTCCTGCTGATACTTAATGTAAGCAATCTCAATTTCCATCTTCCTGAGTGAAGTCAGGTATGCTTTGAAGTTCTCACCTCTGTCACAAAAACAGAAGATTAAGTATGATCACTGCTACAGTAGTCACAACAAATAGGACTAATGCCACTAAAGGCACAATGTCCAGAATGACTTCAAAAACCTTTGAACTTTTCAATGCTTCTCTCTCCTGGTTTGGAGGGGCGGATCTGTTTTCCTGTGACAGTAACACATTCTCAGAATATACAGTGGATATAAGAAGTGCACACACCCCTGTTAAAATGCCAGGTTTTTGTGATATAACAGAAATTGGGTCACGATAAATAATTTCAAAACTTTTCCATCCTTTAATGTGACCTAAAACCTATACAATTCAATTGAAAAACAAACAAATCTGTTAGGGGAAAAAATATAAAAAACGTACAATACGCTGGCTGCATAAGTGTGCACACCCTTAAACTAATACTTTGTTGTGTGTGCACACCCTTAAACTAATACTTTGTTGAGGTTCCTTTTGATTTAATTTCAGCATTCAATCTTCTTGGGTGCACACCTGCCATCAATTAGAGAGACTCTGATTAACCCCAATAAACTTCAGCTGTCCTAGTACGATTTTCCTGACATTTACTCCGTTGCCTGCTACAGCAAAAGCCATGGTTCACAGAGAGCTTACAAAGCATCAGAGGGATCTCCATTGTTGAAAGGTATCATTCAGGAGAAAGGTACAAAAAAATTTCCAGAGCATTGGATATACCATGGAAGACAGTGAAGACAGTCATCAAAAAGTGGATAAAATATGGGACAACAGTGACTGCAAAGAACTGGACGTCCCTCCAAAATTGATGAAAAGATAAGACAAAAACTTGTCAGGGAGGCTGCCAAAAGACCTACAGCAACACTGAAGGAGCTGCAGGAATTTCTGGCAAGTACTGATTGTGTACTACATGTGAACAATCTCCCGTATTCTCCATATGTCTGGGCTATGGGGTAGGGCTGCAAGACGAAAGCCTTTTCTTACACAGAAAAACATCCAGGCCCAGCTAAAATTTGCAAAACAACACATCATCTCCCAAAAGCATGTGGGAAAATGTGCTGTAGTCTGATGAGACCAAGGTTGAACATTTTGACCACAATTCCAAAAGGTACGTTTGGCGCAGAAACAACACTTTGCATCACCACAAGAACACCATCCCCACGGTGAAGCATGATGGTGGCAGTATCATGCTTTGGGGTTGCATTTCTTCAGCTGGAACTGGGGGCTTTAGCCAAGGTGGAAGGAATTATGAACAGTTCCAAATACCAGTCACTTTTGGCCCAAAACCTTCAGGCGTCTGCTAGAAAGCTGAAGATGAATTTCACCTTTCAACACTACAATGACCCCAAGCATACATCTAAATCAACAAAAGAATGACTTCACCAGAAGACAATTAAAGTTTTGGAATGGTCCAGCCAGAGCCCAGACCCAAATCCAAAATAAAATCTGTGGGGTGACCTCGTAATCTGAGAGATTTGGAGTGCTTTTGCAAGGAAGAGTAGGCAAATATTGCCAAATCAAGATGAGCCATGCTGATAGACTCCTAGCCAAGAAGACTGGATGTTGTAATTAAATCAAAAGGTGCTTCAACAAAATATTAGTTTAAGGGTGTGCTCACTTATGCAACCAGTGTATTGTACTTTATTTTTCATATTTTCCCCCAACAGATTTTTTGTTTTTCAATTGAATTGGGCAGGTTATAGGTCACATTAAAGGTGGGAAAAGTTTTGAAATTATATATTTGGCCTCATTTTTTTATATCACAAATACCTGACAATTTAACAGGGGTGTTTACACTTTTTATATCCACTGTAGGTAACATCTGCCCATGTACACTTTAGAACTTCCTTGACCCAGAAACTGCAAGTAGGATCACTTACACTGGCTCTCAGGGCCTCTCCTAGCAAGAAAAGGTCTCATCACAATCCACGTCACAGGTCGTCTTTTTTGTATGGTTCATTATTACTGTAGTCACAACCAATGGGAAAATACCCAGAGCAGCAAACTGGTGGGATGCTGGTTAGTATCCAGACACAGGCTGCAGATTTCCTTGCAAAATGGCAAAGGTAATCCCCTCCCTGCTCCTGGAAGTGATTTTATTCTACAGTGTTTGGAAAATATGTGCATTGAGGAACATATGGTCACTTCCAGGATGGTCTGAATACCCAAACCTCTGGAGAAGACTATGGCATTGCTGCAGCCCTTCTAAATGTGATCTCATGCATTAACCAACAGTTTTGCCAAGCAATAAGTAGCAAAAGTTTATACAACTGGTTTCCCTTCTTTCAAAGTTGCAAAGGATAAAAACAGATGATCTAAACTATTTATCCTTTTGACTCTATGTAAAATCTCAGCTACGTATGTACATATCCAGAAAATGAAGGACCCCCCCTTCTGTATGTTAGGAAAAATTACACTGTCAACTAAATAAACTGGTTTAACTTTGTGAAGATAGGTGAAGGCTGCCAGCCTAGCTAGATAGAATTTGTAGATTATGCTGTCATTTGTAAATATTAATATAAGCCACAGGCTTGTTCTCTTAAATGTGAAAAGACTGAATTGGATGCTGAACTGAAAAAAATGTAGCAGTGCACTCTGCTGTAACAAAGCTGATAAGTTAAGCATTGTGAAATTGTTTGATGTCAAAACTCGGAGCAGAGATGTCTAGATAAAGGCATTCTGCCTATTATTTTGAGGCCTGAGTTAATGGCTAGAATTTGCATGTATAATTTCTTTTATTGCTCTGGCTTCTTGACCAGCTGCAAGATCAAAAGGGATATTAACCTCTGAGTTTCTGTTAGCCTGGGAACCAGAAAGAAATTATGTAATCTGAAATTAATCAGTGGTACTGTGTTATCAATGTAAGCACAGAAAGAATGAGAGCATTTAGCATTTGTCGTGAGAACATCCAACTCACCAGCACTCTGCCTGTGTTCTGTATGTAAGTTTATTTTAGAACCGTGTTTTCTCTTAGATATAGATAGGAACCAGGAAGATTAGATTAGTTGTTTTCTGTATTGATGTCAGAACTTTTTTACTGTATTATTTTAAGTGTTTCTCTGTAATCTCTGAACTCTCGACTAGCACTGTGTAGTAAGTATTGTCTTGTGTTTTTATTATTTATTATTAAATAGTTTTAAACCTTGCAACTGTAGCTGTTTTGTGTATAGATAATTTAAGCTGTAGAGTACACTGCATGTATACAGTAATACTGGCCAAGCCACTCCAAATAAGCCTTGATTGATCAGTTGCACTTAACATTTGGATAATAATATTGCACAGTATAACTGGACACCCTTCCATAAGGGCCTTTTGGTAAATATTAGTGGGTGGTGATGGCAATGTTTTCTACCATATAGTCTGGGTAAAAGAGGCACAGCTGGAGAACCTGTGCCAGCCTTCCCCATGAGTGTATGGGAGGTTGTATATAACTCTTATCTAAAAGTGTGCGCGTCAGCTACTTGGGCAGGGACACGAAGCACTGGTTGGACAGAGAGGGTGCTGGAGATTTTAGCTTGCCCACTAGGCTGAGATCTGGACCCTAGAGCTGTGCCAGTGGGGAATCTTATTGGGGACCTGGAGAGAAAGGGAGAAACCAGCCCCAGACTGACTGCGATCTCTGTGTGCTCTTAAGGGAAACTCTACTTTAATGTGTGTGTATTATCCTTTCCCTATATGGACGCCCCTCACTGGTGTTAGTGGTGAGGATTGAGGCTCCTTGATTGCTGGGACAGTGCACAGCTGTCACAACCTTTCGCATAAAATAAGGGTTTGCCTGTAAGCTGACCCTATCCTTGTGGGAGATCATTAAGTGTTCCTTGCATATCAGTGTCTACACTTCTAAGCCTTTCTGGCTCATACTAGTAAAACAGCAGTCTTCCAAGTCAAAAATTGCAAAAGTATGAAGAGAAAATTATGTAAAAGATTTCAGCTTAGATACTACTAATGATAGTAAAGTCCACTTTAAATCTGGAACCTTTCCCTGCCACAACTGCAGTTGTCATAGGGACATAACCTCTAGTAATACATGTATACACCCCGGTACTAATAGGACATATACTTTTCATTGTCATGCTACATGTAATACTACGCATGTAAACTATCTTGCTACTTGCCTAAAAAGCCCCACTTTTTACATAGGGCAGTGTAGCTGGAAACTTAGAGAACGTATCATTGAACAAAAGAAAGAGATATGTAGGGCTATAGAGACAAATGCTCTGAGTAAACATCTCAGAGACAGATTTTAATCATGAATTTAAGTTTAGGGTGATCACTACAGTTAAAAACATATTAGGGGTGATATAAATAATATATTAGATAATAGTGAATATAACTGGATCCTTACATTACAAGCGGACTCAAAACCAGGCCTGAATAGTGCTGTTACTATCAAACCCATTCTAATGAAAAAAACAAATGCAAATACCATTAATGTACATATTTATCGATAGTTTATCATATTTATGTATGTTTACAGTTTTAAGTGTTTTACATATATATATATATATATATATATATATATACACACACTTTAATTGTTATCTTAATTGGTCTTAATTGGTGATAAATCTTATTGGTTGGCTGTGGTCATATGATTGTGTTCTGTATAAAGCTTTTCATTCTATAAGATACATCAGCACTGAAGAAGGGACTTATCCCGAAAGCTCTGCTTTTTTGTAATAAACTGCTTGGAGTTTCAAAGTTGGATTTTGTTTTTTTCCTATTGGTTCTCCAATGACTGTTTACCGCTGCCAGTTCTTGTTTTGTGAGAAAGGCCATACCCAAGAATATGACTGTACTCTATAAATTCAGAATGGATTTAAAGAGGCTGACTAGGAGTAACGGAGGTTCTGGAAACAACTGAGTGAAACTGAGTGCAGTTATCAAGAAAAGAGTAAATGTGAATCTCTCTGGCATGGCAATAATCAATAACCAGAGCTGGCACTTGCTGAAAACCCTGGGAGGGGCTGGGGGTTGTTTAGCAGAGAGGGAAAAGAATGCAGCAGTCATTCTTAGCCTATCTTATCCTCAGCTTTGTAAGCTCTAGGCTTCCCTTTTGGTCTCCTTAACATTTTTTCTTGTATCCACTCTGCTTTCCCATTGCCTTCTTAGCTTTAACCCTAGCAATGGCAATGGGCCTAATTTTTGAATGGATAATTTCAGTCATAGGTAAAGCTCGAGGCTCATTGTCCCCATCAAAATCCATTACTGTTGCAAATGCTGACTTGCAACATATTAATAACACCGTTGAAGATGAAGAGCATTTGAGATGTGGGGCCAAGCCTAAACGAACAGTTCCCAAATGAACCTATACTGCAGTAGTTTGCAATGACAATGCTAGAGGTACTGTTAAGTGTTTTGTTACCAATCAAACTGCAGGTACTTTTAATAATATTGGCGCTAAACAGTCTTCTTCTTCCGGCTTTTCCCAGTTAGGGGTCGCCACAGCGGATCACCTGTCCGCTCATGATTGGCAGTGGAGTTTTACGGTGTTGAATTGCCAGCCCGGTGCCCAACCTTCCACAGAAGGCACACACAATCAGCCTAATTTTCAGACATTTTGTCACACAACTGTACATTTGAAAATAATAAGGGTACTACTAGTGCTAAAGCTGATAACTCAAAGAATGACAATAAGACTGTTAAAGAACTGATATTTGACATGGAGAAAAAACTTGAAAAAATTTAAATTACACAGATGAATAACACTTATTTTAATCATTGTATTGACTTGTAAAACTGTACCTCAAGGACTGGGCTTTAAGGTACAATTTGGTATCGATTTAGATGAGACAGTTATCACAGAACGCAGTACTATGTTTGACAATTTTGGATTTGAATTTACGAAGTTTTTGGTGCAACAAAATGATGTTAAATTAAGTAAGTTAATTAGCGAAGTTGATAAATTGAATGATAAAATTATAAATGATTTGGTGTTCCTGCAATAGGAAGGGGCATATTGGAAGATATTTACTAACGTTAATAAAACATGTGAGAAGATTTATAAAAACAAATGTAAAAAGATAGAGACACAGAACAGTATCTAACACATGTCACTTACCCTTTGAACAAAAGAAATGTACAAACTGTAAATATTTATAATACTGATACTGACAGTAGACAAACATTCAGACAGAGCAATTTTAAGTATAGGGAAAATAATTATGGTACTTTTCACAGGACCAAAACATGGGGACACAGGTACAACAATTACACACATTGTGATTCAGGACAGGATCAGAACCATGGACATCAGTATCAGAGCAGAGGAAACAGGTACAAGGAGAAACAATAAAGGAGATAGTTAACAGTCACAGGGTTATTTATACATATCAGAACTTTAACATCTATAATTACACATCTTTAGAGCTTACTAAAGAACATTTTTCATTATTTGCCAAAGGATGAAATTTGTGCCCACTGATAAATTCAACATAGTTGATACTCTTATATAAATTAAATTATTTCTAAGGAAGTTGAACTTGGCAGTATACTTTAAGGATAAAGGAACATATGAAGACTTTGGCATTATTAAGAGTATGTTTAATCCACCACTGCATCCTGTAATTTCCATTTTAGAAAAAGTAGTAATAGATGATATAAGGGCAGCGGTTAGCGTTGCCACCTCACAGCAAGAGGTTCTCCGGTTCGATTCTCAACTGGAGTGCCTTCTGTGCAGAGTATGCATGCCCTCCCTGTGGTCGTGTGGGTTTCCTGCGGGTGCTCCGGTTTCCTCCCACATCCCAAAGACATGCTGTAGGTGGATTGGCCACTCTAAATTGGCCCTAGGCATGAGTGTGTGTGTGTGCCTTCAGTGGAAGGTTGGGCGTCGGGCTGGCAACTCGACACCATAAAACTCCACTGCCAATCATGAGTGGACAGGTGATCTGCTGCGGCGACCCCTAAATGGGCAAAGCCAAATGAAGAAGTAATAGATGATATAAGTTTTATGAGGAAAGCAAAACAGAGAAAAATATAATAGACTCAATTTGAACAAAGCTGAGTGGAAGGTTATGTAGAACATGTGTAAAGATCCATCTATTAGAATCATGAAACCCGACGGGGGGGCATTGTATTATGCCATAACACTGACTTCATAGAAAAATGTACAACATACTTAACTCCGAAAAGTATACAGTGTCCTCTTTGAATTAAATCAATATAGCTTATAGAAGAATTGACTCTTATTTGGAGGAATATCTTTTGGAAGATAGAAATTCCTGGGATATAATTTTTTGAAAGTAAAAAAATATGTCATTGCATCTATAACAGGTAGACCCAAAGTACATAAAAATATAATGAAACCTCCCCTACGTCCCACTGTATCAGGCAGCAAATCAAAAACCTTCCCCTTTGGCATTCTTATTGATAAATGGCTTAAAGGAATATACAATAGAGTGGATCATATTGTTAAAGACTCTTGGGATTTTCTCAGTAGACTCACGAGACAGATATGGGAGAAAGATTTAATTTTCATAGCAACTGACCTTATAGATCTATTCTTATGCATACCAAAAGATGAAGGACTTGATAGCTATATGAATAGTATGAAAGAAATTTCAGGATTTGATTGGGAAAAGATCAAACTTATAACAGACTTTATGTCTATAGTGTTAGAACATAATTACATATATTTTGAAGGAGAATACTATCAACAAGTAAGAGGTGTGGCCATGGGTGCATCTTGCGCACCCATCTATGCCAACTTAGTGTTACTAGATTGGGAAATCCAACATATTCTTCACAGTAGACATACAGAGAACATTAAGCCTTATGTCAGATTTTTGGATGACATATTTGTTCTCTGGAAAGGCAGTGTGAACTCTATAAAATAATTTATTGAATATTGTGAATAATTCGAGTAACTGCTTGAACTTTACACACACATATAGCCAACAAGGCCTCCTCTTTTTAGATACATATATATCTCATGCCAATGATGGATTTAAATCTACCCTATATAGAAAGCCTACTTTTAGTGACAACTATTTTGAATTCACAAGCTGTCACCCTTATACACAAAAGAGTAGTATAATTAAAGGCCAATGTATAAGAGCTGCACATATGACATCAGAATATTAAGATATGGTCAAAGAGTTTGAATTTATAGGGAGAATGTTTATGGACAGAGGGCATCCTACAGAATTGGTAGTTAACACCATTAACTTTGTGAAAGAGCAATGGGGTGATAGATATCCACCTACTTTGGGAAGAGGTTTACCTACAGCTCAGGGAGATGAGAATGACACGTTTTAGAGAGCATGCTTCTTAGAATATAATTCAGCTGCACAAAGTATTAAGAATATTAACACCAAAAATTGGAACATCCAGAAGTGTGACAGTGAAGTATACAACATTGCTGGAGATGCACCTATTTTTGTATATAAAACTGGCAAGAACTTGTAAAACAGATTTTAGATTCATCATACATATAATATACATAATTTAGAGATGAAACACTTAAAGGTACTAAGAAATGTGGAAGTTTTAGTCAATGTTCTGCTATATTGGAAACAGAATATTATACTTGAAAATGTTAACAAAACACCTATTTATTGTAAAAGAGGCAAATGTAACACGAAACACTTAGTCTATTTAGCTACATGCACCCTATGCCCCGCATTCTATGTGGGTAAAACTAATAGATCACTAAAAAATAGGATATATGAACATCAACATGAAATAAGGAAATCCAACACAAATAATGCCTTGTTTAAACATTTAGTTGCAAGTCCAGAGTGTAAAATGTTCAAGTTTGCTATTTTAAAAATTAACCCTAGAGGTGGTAACTATAAAATACTATTAGAAGAACAAGAGGTCACCAATTCCCTGGTATCAACAATATTATTTCTATTAAACCTGTCCTACAAGTAAGAGCTCTTATATATAGTAAATAATATAATACTTCCACGTTTTGTGAAGAAATAGTTAAGTGTTTTTAATATTGTGACAATCCTAGATAGTGAACTGGATTTAGCTTTTTAGAGATGTCTTTTTTGCAGTGTTTTTTAGTATATGCTTAATTGCAATATGTGATGTAATGGTTTTCATTTATTGGTTGGTTTGTTGTATAAATTATGTGATTTTATTGGAACAATCAGATTGTGATGAAGCCCATGGTGAGAGGGTGAAAGCTCTTAATCTGACTCAAAAAATAAAAAAATATTTTGTATACTACTGAAGGTCTGAGCAGAACTGCTATAGTGAAGTACTGTGCTTCAGTGAGAACTCAGGACTGCATATCGAATGTTGCTGTGGATTTATTTGTAATTTCAGTTGCATCTTGAAATGGGGCTGACATTTTCCTCCAAGAGCTTTATAAGAAGAGATTGTAAACAGCAAATGCTTACTGAAGGGGCGTTAAGGAATCATACTTTGACATGTAGCAAAGGCTGCATCCTCAGCCACTTATGACTACAGACTGACACTGGGGAAATAGCCCTGGATGCTGCATTAATAGCTCCATCTCAATTTGTCTGTACCTGCTGTCAAGAGTACCATCAGAAATTTTCCTTGTTTTGTTACTGAGCTGACTAAAGCAGCTTTGCCTGCTACAATTGATAGATGACAGCTCTGAAGGCCAGAAGTGATGCTGTAAAGATATTCCTCAAACAGCAGTCAAATTCTACTCTACCAGTGACTGGGACATTTGTGAAGGACTGAAACCAGGTAATATATTCTCTCAGCATCAAGGGACATTACACCTGTACACACACACACACACACACATATATATATATATATATATATATATATATATATATATATATATGTATTATATATAACTTTATAAGAATACTTCAAGGAATCTTAGACCCTGTAGAGCAAGATTAGCTCCCTAGGAAAACGGATGTGATAGTCCAGTTCCAGGGATTCTGCCAGAAAAGCAGACTATAAAGTCTCTATACTGGAGGAATTTTCAGTGATTTAATGGCATACAAGCCTTGAAGGTCAATATAGCTTTTCTAGGCAAATTTTGTCTCCCACTAATGACTACTGATGGTCTCATGCACAAGAACAAAGTCAATACCAGTCACTTCCTTGATAATTAAAATCAGAACATGAAACAGATAAAATTGGGAAAGGTGGCCAGACTGACTATCAGTACTGGAATTTCAGCATGGGAGGATGTGAATGGCTCAGATGGTACGGCATGTGCAGGATGGACATTGCCAGATGTCTAACATAGGACAGACACTAAAGCCAGGGCACTGCAAAAGTTCCCCTTCTGGATCTGGCATCTTCAAGGGTAAGAAGATTTCCAGGAATTAAAACTATCATCACCTATCTTCTGCTTTTCATTCCATTACTGTTGTTTCTCCATGAAATTCCTTTTCCTGTCCTGGGCCATCCAACATGGGCATCTGAGCACCTGAGGGCATGGCAGCTCAGTGGGACAAGACTGTAAGCCTTTTCTTATCCAAATAATTCTGGACAGTAAACTTTAAGTGTCTGCTTGTTAAAGTTAGAACAGACACCTTAAAATGTGATGTCATGACACCAGGCTTCAGACAAAGCGCAACTAGTGTGAAAAAACGTTACATGTAATTTGTCTATAACGTCTATGACATCACGGAAACCACAACAAGCAGAAATTAAACAGTACAGAATTCAAATAGAAAATACTCATCGATGGGGTACTTGCCTGTCAATTCTAGATAAAAAGGCTTAAATACTGAACTAAGAACACTCAGCACAGTAGCTGTGTAAAATGTACTAAGATCTGGACATGCAGAGTACAACATCTTTATGCTGGCAGCATGATAACATTCTAGGGGTCAGGAGGAGGAAAGCTGTAAAGCTTTAGAAGTCAGGACCTTCAGAGGTACAAGTCCTTTTGGTTATGACTATTGCAATTATGATCTATACAAAAATATTAACATATTCTCAAGCAGAAGTGCTCTGAATGACACTTCTCTCAAAAATTGTTTTTATTTTTCAAATGCAACTGAATTAATTCCATAGTATTTATACATAACATCTTAAATAACTGTACACTATTTACATTAGCTTGGCACTATAACATATCTTAATGTATACAGTTACTTTATAATTTTGTCCAATCCATTATCAGAATGTCTGATCAATTATTGTATAGTGTCAATCAACGATGAGACTCTTCCCCAAGGATTGTTGATAAATGGCTTTGGATAAATTCTTAGTTCTTTAACATTAACTTCCAATAATGCTGTGGTCTTCAGTAAGCTGTAGAAGTCTTCCAATGTTGGTATTGTGTTTGTATTCCATCTTCTTGTTATACACTTCCTTGAAATTGCAAGTATAGTCCATACTAGATACATGTTTGACTTATTCAAATGATTTAATAATACAAGAGCTTTAGTTAAATAAAAGGAGTCATTAAATAAAGCTTGTAGAAAGTTAATACCATTCCAAAATGGCTTCATTTTAACACAATCAAAGAAAATGTGGTTCCAATCTGCATTGTGTACTTGCTCACATCTTCAACATATTCCTTTTATTGAAGAACTAATTTTGCTGATTCTGTCTGGGGTTAAGAATACTCTGTGCAAGCATTTCCAATTAAAAACTTTCCAGTATTGTGTAAAGGCTGTATATTTTATTGATAATACGGTATTTATTTTATATAGTCAGTTAACAGTATTTTGTGTCCTTTTGTTATATATTTCCAATATGAGGTTTTGGTGTTGTGTTATAGTTTATCAATATTTTGTAAAATTTTGAAATATTGTTTCCCATGTCAAAGTCATTGTATATGATTTCATATATGTATTTCATAAATTTAGGTATTTCTTTAAATGAAGAATTGTTAATTATTCTACTTAAATCTTGCGAATATGACAGAATACTCTGTAAAGTTAGCCAGTCCTGTTGTGGAATTTTGCATGTTGTTTTTATTACTTGCATATCTAAAACTTTTAGTTCGTTGATATATTGGAGCCAACAAACAAATCCTTTCTCTTCCCAGGAATTAATAATTTCTCTATATATTTTATGTGGAAAGTTTGTTGTGACTATAAAAGGTGTTCATAGGTAGGTACTAGGCTATCAGCCCTGGGGACTATACAAGCCCAGCCAAAAAGGTACCCTGGCTTTTGCCACCCAAGAAAATTATTTTCCTGTGCCACTGTCGAGCAGAGCCACAGAGGTGATCCCCGGGGTGAATTTCCTATTTCCCATCCAATCATCAAGATTTTTCTTGAAGAGTGTTAAAAGATCAAACCAGATTTTTAAATCTATATTTGCATTAATAATTTTCCTAAATGAGTCAATGTAATAATGGGTTTAGTTATGTTATATTGCATACTAATACGTAACATGTGCCTTTAAAAATTGTTTTTTATCTGTTATTTGAAATTTTTCTGTAAATCAAATTCATTTATTGATATTACAGTTAGTAATTCTTTCCAATTTGCACAGTAATTTGGACTTATCCAATCTGAGATTGTTTTAGATATTGATGCTTTTATATACGTTTTTATATCAGGAATCTTTAATCCTCCCTGTTTCCACGGTCTGATATGATGTATTAAACCTGTTCGGTTTCTTTTGGGAAACCATAACATTTTTATTAGGCATGAAAGTATATTCCTTTCTGGTAACAGTTGTATTGCCAAGACTATATATAGGATCTTGGGCAGTATAACCATTTTTCTAACTGTAGTCTATCTTCAAATGTTATTATTTTGTTCCATTTTTCCACACAGATTTTAATTGTACTGATATTATATCCTTGCATAACTCAATTCTTATATATTTTAAGGTAGATTTTTGTTTCCCTATGAAGTGATCCCCCTTAGCCTGCAGTTCTTTTTTTTATGATTCAGAGGTAAAAGGACATACCTTGACATACGGTAAATTATTTGTATACATATTCTTTAGGAGATGAACAAAGGATGGAGGAAATTCAAATAACATTAGGATTTTGAATACATAGTCCCAATTTAGGGAATCAAAGGCTTTCTCTATATCTAAGCCAACTATGAGTGTTTCTTTATTTTCTTTATTAACAATCTATAAGACAACTTATCCTTTTAATATTGTCATGTGTGCGTCTATGATATATATATATATATATATATATATATCCAGTTATATCATTTTTTATTGTTTTGGATAGTGGTATTTTAATTCTGTTAGTTAATATTGTCAAAATATCTTATAGTCATTATTTAATAATGATATAGGTCTATATGATGTACACAGGTTTAGGGATGTATTTTCCTTTAGCACTAGTGTGATTAAGGAATATCTCCAAGAGGGTAGTATTACAGCTTGTGACTGAATTTCTAATAGATTTTTATGGAAGAGAAATAGTATCTCTGAAGGAAAAAGTTTATATATCCATAATTATGCCATCTATACCTGGAGCTTTATTATTTTCACCCTCTTTTATTGTATCTGTAATTTCTTTGTAGGATATGGGTGCTTGCAGATCTAGTTTTAATTTTTCTGGTATTCTTTTTTATACTAGAACATTTTTCATCTAGATTTAATTGGTCGAGAGGCATATTTTCTTTTTGGAAATGTTCCACATAATGATTTCTATAGGCATCAAGAGAGTGTCACCTGTATCAAATACATTTTCCCCTTCTTTTCATGGAAGATACTTTTAATGTTATTAGCTTTTGATTGTATTTTGATTCTTGTGGATAAATTATGTAGATATTTGGGAGAAGTGGGAGAAGTGGCCAATGCATTAATTTTTAGTTTTCTAAAGCTAAACTAGTTTTGTGTGTTAGAATTTCATTGCATTTATTGTTTAATACTTCTACTTTCTTTTTTATCTCCAAATGATTTTGATTTTTTTCAGCTTTTAATGACAAAAGCTTGAATAGTAGATCTAATATTTCAGAATCCCATTCTCTGATTTTTTTATACCATGTTAGGGTTTTACCATATATGTAAAGTTTTTAATGAGTCCCATATCATTATTTTATTTATCTCTGTGGTGTAATTAATATCTAAGAAGAACTGTAATTCAGATAATAACCAGGGTTTGAACACTAATTTTAGATATATATGTTGGAATTCTAGAGTTAAAGATAAATGGTTTGCACCCATTTTGAAGTTTTAGTATCAATGAACTGTGGTCTGAAAAGGGGCAGGGAGTGACTGAGAAAATAAAGATTTCAGAGTGTAAGTCATGGGCAGCAAATATTTTATCTATTCCTGTTTGGGTACCAAATCTGTGACCTTGATGGGAAAACAACAAAGATTTCTTTAAATTTGAAAGTATCTACAAGATGAAATGATTCTACCCACTTGTTTAAAGCTTTTGATACAGCAGATGTCTTTTATTTGTAGGTTCAGAAATATCAAATATACAGTTAAAATCTCCTCCTAATATTAAGTTACCTTTATAATTATTGGAAATGAAATCCAAGTGCACAGTTCCTGTTCCAATTCCTGGAAACCAGTACAGATTGGCTAGGGTCCATATTCTATTATATTTAACTATTACTAATGCCATAAGGACTCCTTTATCTTCATACTTATAAATGATTTCTGAGTTAATCACATTTGTTTTCCATAAAATTGTTACCCCTTTTGTCTTTCTCTTATAAGTGGATTGTGCCAATATCATATATTCCTTAAGATTCCATTTGCAATTATCATTTGTTTTGAAATGAGTTTCTTGAAGGAAGACAATTTGTGCTTTGCTCAATTTTAAATATTTCAGTAGATTTGATCTCGTTAGGATTGTTTAAGCCATTGGTATTTAAAGATAAAGTTAAATCCATCTTAGGTTATTTAGACTATGTATTTTTGTTTTATTGTGACTTTTAAACATTTTCCTCTGAAAGCTATAAAGTATGTTTGAGCTTTTAAAGGAAATTATCAGTTTTATACTTGAGTGTTTACCAGTGAAGTAATGTTTTGGTCAGGCATACTAAAAATGTTTTTATGAAATTACAAATTTAAATTAATAAATGTTAACAAAACTAAGATCCGCAATAGCCATGGAATGAAAATAATTTCTAATCTGATGGATAAACCTAAGTCCATCAGATTATCATTCACACCTTGACAATCCAGAACATCTGAAAAATAAATTGAATTATCATATGGAGAAAATTTGTAAATGGAATAAGCAATATTTATATTATTTTGAACAGATATAGTACTACTGTAGATTAGACAATTCTAATACAATATAAATGTCTACTTATTGTATAAGCAATTAATATTTACATGAAAGATAGAGGACAAGCATTCAATCATAGTAAAGTAGGATGCATCATATATAAAACGTCTGTAAAAGATTATAGCACACAGTCATTTAACATATTCACCATTATTGATGAAGTCTTTCAAAATGTATTACTTAATATAAATAGATGGTAATAATATTTACATCTAATGCTTATAACACAATGTATTTCACTGGATACATCAGAAGTTATATTTCATTGTTTCCCAGCATTTAAGTAATCACTTTATTTGTTGCTAACTTACTTAAAGCATCAAGTTTGTTTTATGTAAACATTGATGAAAGTTGGTGTATTTTAATTAGTGCATCCCTCTTCCCCCCATTTCCTACACATAAGGATTTTTCATATCTGTCATTTCTTATTATAAAATGAGTGAAATTACAGGTTAAAAATAACAAATTCACTTATTCTGATTAATGATTACAAGTTCCCTTTCCATATTCATAAATTATCATTTTATGGCATATACTGAAAGTTTTTAGATTTAAATGGCAACATTCTATTTTGTATAATCAGCAAAGGTTAAGTGATTATTGACAATTTAATAAAATTTGTTCAGAACATGATTGTTACATTCTGTGACATTTCAAGTTCAGGCTTCTATTCTTTCAATTTGAACAACTTCATCAGTTTGATGTCATGTATAAACATTAGTTACCTTGGTAACCATTAGTATTATATATGGTCAAGATGGATTACAAAAACTACAATTCAAGTTAAAGGAATTATATAACTTATGTATATTTAATTATACAAGAAAATCATCATGCTTCCCCCATTGATGTTCAGTGTAGTGTATGTCATTTATGACAAGTTAAGACAGTAGCATTATTACACACAAGCCCATGTTATTAAATCATTTCTTTAATATTTAAATTCAGCACACTGCTTCATCTTAGATGACTATTATATATTTTATGTCTAGATTTACTAAGATCATACATTACATAACTATTGTGTGTTTTTTTTTTTTTTTTTGGCTGTTGCTTAGTTATTTGCGAGACCACAAGCTGTAATGCTTATTTGTATTATTAGCTCTTCCAAGCATGTTTATACAGTCCACAGACTTTAAATTATGAGAGCCTTCTAGTTTCTTATTTGTTATAAGTATATTTCTATCCTTAAATACACACGAGTACTTCAAGCACGAGCAACAATACTCACAGTTTTGCCAGAATACCATTTACTAGTTCATGTGGTGTGTTTCCAGGCTATTCTTAAAATATCCAAACCAATATTTGTCCTGCTCCATTTTACCAGCCTGTTCCATGCAGTGGTCATTCTGCCAGTGAATCATTCAACACACCTTCCATTTCCACAGATATTTCCGCGAAGGAAATCTCTCTAGCACTTCCTGGCAAATCCAAACACCAACAGAATCAGCTATCCCCATATGCCCAACACGTCCAAGCAAGCTCACATCCCAGACCACTACAAAGAGTTCTGCACAAGTCCAAGTGCTCTTAGTCTTTCACAATAACTCAGACTTCTACTGTTATGAATCAATTTGAAGTGTTGGGAGACCATCAATATGTGTACATGTGGTTTAAAACAGCCCTTTTATGTATCTATTTTTTTAAAACCAAAAACATTGCCGAAAATCATCTTGGAGGCTCCTCAGAGCTGTTAAACATTATCGTCACTCTGTCTCTGTTACCATAGCAACCTGTGAGCATCTGTTTCTGTTAGTGTGTCTGTGTACTGCATACCAGAGGCTCGCAATGCACCTGAAGCAAAGCTTCACTTTACTGCAACTTGAAGCTTAAATTCCCTCCCTTTCAGCGAGGCAGCAGCCAGGAAAAGAACGGACAGCAAATAAATAAAAATAAATAAATAAATAAATTAAAAACCTCCCAACAACCCGCCACAACAAGAGATAACACATTCTTTCAGCCTTCCCACCTCTCACTCAGCAGAAGTATAAACAAAGTATTCTCTGCCAAAATATCCCAAATCACAATTTTATCCACCACCTTCCCCTGGATCCAGGCTAAAACACCAAATGTCTCTTCCTAATACACAAGCATCAGTAAAAACCTCAATCACAAGTCGCAACTCAACAGCTGCCTGGAGATGAAAATGGCAACATACAACAGCTGCCAGACAAACCTGTATCTACACACACCATGTCAGGCTTAATTAAACAAAACAAATTAAGCTATGACACCTGCCATAACAGATATTAACTATGTTTAGACAGAATAATAATGACATTTGTACTAGCTGCCAGACACAGCTGCATCCACGCACACCATATCAGGATTGATCAAACAGCACTCATAGCTGTGATTCTTGCCATAAAAAGAAGGTATGTACTTACTATAATGTTCCATGTGTGTTGTTCGTCTCGCCTTCATTCTTTACTGATGGGTTCGAGCCGATCCCTCGGCTCCGATACGGCCAACTGCAAAGCTCGAGGTCTTCAAATAGCTCGAGGCCAAGTCCCCATCCCATGATGCACCTGGAATTACCTCAGATCTTGTTTGCTGCGTATAATACCATATATCATTCTTTCACTCCTAAGAGAAAGGTAGTGAAGGACTGAGTAACCACGATGGATCCAGCATCTCGGTCGTCTATCAGCCCAAGAGGGGGTAGGAGGGACGTAAGAATGAAGGCGAGATAAACTCACATGGAACATTATGCTAAGTACCTAACTTCTTTATGTGAAGTTGTTCAATCTTGTCATTCATTCTATACTGATGGGTAGTGTCCCAAGCACCATCAACCTCGGGTGGCTCACGGGAGTATATTTCTCAGAACCGTGGATCCAAAGGAGGCCCTGTCCCTGGAGGCCTTGTCAACTTTGCAAAGAGTGATAAAGGTATGAGGTTTTGACCAAGTGGCTACTGCACAAATGTTATCAATGGGAAGCCTGGCAGAAAAAGCAGATGATGTAGAAACTGCTCTGGTTGAGTGAGCTTTAATTTTGTGTTGCAAAGGCATATTAGCAGCTGAATAGGAAAAGGTGATACAATCAGATAACCATTTAGACAGAGTTGTTTTAGCCGCTAGTCTACCCTTCCTGGAGTCCGAGAATGAAACAAAAAGTTGGTATGACTTCCTGAAATCTTTTGTTCTATCCAAATAAAATCTGAGCTGTCTGTGAACATCATGTTTGTGCAGCATATACTCTAAATGGTTTGAATGGCTGGGGAAGACTGGCAAATCAATAATCTGGTTGAGATTGGGCAAAAATGAGGGGTTCGTTCTAAATGAAACTCTGTCAGCATGGAATATTAAATATGGAGGCTTCATGGATAAAGCCTGAAGCTCTGACACTCTGTGGGCAGAAGTAATAGCTACCAGAAAGATGGTCTTCCATAATAAAAATTTGAGGTCACAAGAGGAAGCTTGTTCAAATATTGGAAGAATTTTCTGGGAAAGTATAAATTTTAAATTCCATGGAGAATAGGGAGATTTCACAGGTGGTCTAATATGAAAAGTCCCTTTGAGAAAGGCTTTGGATAACTTGTGAGACATGATATTCAACCTTTCAAATACAAGACGAAAATTAGAAATAGCAGCCAATTGTACATGAACTGTTGCTGCTGCAGCTCCTTTGTTAAAAATCATAGTTGCGAACTCTAAGATGGAGGCCATAGGGGCTTGGTAAGGATCAATATTATTTTTAGAGGCCCATATACAACATTCTTTCCATTTGCTAAGATATAGCTTCCTAGTAGAAGATTTATGAGAAGATAAAAGGATCTGTTTTGTCTCACTGGAGAGGTTATGGAACCTGGCTATGACGGGAACTGGAGCAGCCAAGCTGTCAGCTTCAGGGACTGCAGAGAGGTATGAGGATACCCCGACGAATGTGTCAGAAGGTCTGGAACTGGGTCCAGAATCCAAGGATCCTCAAAAAGATGAAGTCGAAGGAAGGGGAACCAAATCTGATGAAGCCAATGAGGGGCTATTAAAATGATGGTCCTTCCCACGGTTTTTGCTTTCTGTAGAACCTTTGGTATCAACGAGATTGGTGGAAATGCATAAAGGAGACCCGGAGGCCAATCGTGTACGAGTGCGTCCCTTGGGGCTTCTCCCGGAGGGGGAATCAGGGCTAAGAAGCTTCTGCATTTCATGTTCATGTGACTGGCAAAAAGGCTGCAGCAAGGCTGGCCCCACCTGTAGAAAATCCTGTCCGTTATTTCTTTCTTGAGGGAGCACTCGTGGGACAATAAGAGAGCCCTGCTGAGCTTGTCTGCTATCACTTTGGATTTCCCCAGGATGTGCGTTGCCAACAGAAAGCGCTGGGTGGAAACAGCCCACTGCCATATTCAGAGCCTCGCGACAAATGGGGTAAGACCTGGTTCCGCCTTGCTTGCTCAAATACCAGACCACCGACATGTTGTCTGTTTGAATAGCAATCGTACCCAGAGGAAGAGAGTCCTGAAAGTACTGCACCGCCAGAAGTACTGCTCTCATCTTCAGGACATTGATATGCAGATGTGTCTCATGATCGGTCCATGTGCTTTGGCCTGTCTTTCCCTGAAAATGCCCCCCCCCCATCAGGAAAGCGTCCATGGTCACTGTGGCCGATGGAGGGGGTAGCACAAATAGGCGTCCTACCCTGACATGAAGTGAGGTCAACCACCACTGAAGGTCCTTTTTGCAGGAATTGGTTATAGTGTGAGACATGGGAAGCTCTTGGTAAGACCATTGAGTGAACAGCCATTGTAGTACCCACATGTGCATAGGAGCTAGTGGTATGGCTAGAACTGCTGCTGCCATTATGCCTAATAATTTCAGAACTTCTGTTGCTGGTGCTCTGTCTTTTGATATCAGAACGCTGACATGCTGATGAAGAAAGACTCTTTTTATTGGGAGCCTTAGTGTGGTGGTGTCCAACTCTGCTCCGATAAAAATGATATGCGGCAATGGTGACAAGGCAGATTTTTCTGAGTTGATTGTAATGCCCAGATGATTGCAGAGTGATAGATTGGACTCCCTGGCCTGAATGAGTTGATGCCTGGTGGCAGTGCTAAGGAGCCAATCGTCCAGGTACGGAAACAGCTGGAATCCTAGACGCCTCAGGTGAGCCGTGACCACTGTCATGCATTTGGTGAACACTCTGGGAGACTGTAGTGAAACCAAAGGGCAGGGCTCGAAACTGGTATTGACTGGCTCCCAGCCGGAAGAGCAGGTGATCCCTGCATGGTCTGGCCATCTTTATGTGGTAGTATGCATCCTTGAGATCTATCGAGCACATCCAATTGTCTTTCCCTAAGAAAGGAAGTATAGACTGAAGCGTGACCATCCAGAACTTCTCTTTCTTTACGTATTGGTTCAGTCTGCTGAGGTCCAGTATGGGTCTCTGGTCCCCCTTCTTTGGAACCAAAAAGAATCTTGAGTAAGTTCCGGATCCTGTCTGGTCTGCTGCGACTGGTTGGATGACTCTTTTTGTTAACAACGTTTGGACCTCTATTGTTGCCCGTTTCCTGTAACTGGGTGGAACGTCTGGGATTTTTCTTATGAGTGGAGGGGGTGTGGTGAATGGGATGAAGAATCCTCTGGAAATGATACTTTGTACCCAGCTCTCTTTTGTCATTTTGAGCCAGGCGCCTGGATACAAAGATAAGCAACTGCCTCCAGAGCAGGACAGTCGAGCCTCCTCTCAGGAGCACTGGTAGAGCTTCCCAGAGAAGTGATCTCTGTCACCCTGATGTTGTGGACCCCCTCTGCCACGAGGGAGGCGTCTTCCATTATTGCCCCCTCCTCTGCTTCTGGAGGGGGATTCACCACGTGTGTCCTGAAAGGCTCCTTGGGCTTTTCAAAACAACATTTTTCCTCCCCTTTGACCTTTAGGTTAGGGTTGGATAGGGGCGGAAAAACAGTACCCGACGGCAGACAGAGTCTTTCCATCCTGTTCACACCTGGTTAAGATTTCCTTCACTTTAGGCCTGAAAAGGGAAGAGCCATCAAAAGGAGTGTTCACGAAGGATGACTTGAAGGGCTCTGCGAAGGAACAAAAGCGCATCCAGGAATGTCTCTTAAGAGCAACTCTTGTACCTGCTGCCCTACTCGTTCCATCACCTGCATAAGAGATGAGGTTCATGGAGGAGTTGACAATACAATTGAGGGTAGTAAGCTGGGCGGCAACCTTGTCAGAATCTCCGGCAGCTACTGTACCCTGAAGAGCATCTCCAAACTCCTTAGAGAGATCTTTTTGTAACCTGGTAAAAATGGGTAAAATAATTGAGCAAACGAAGAGCAAAGCTCGCTGAACTAAACATGCGCTTCCCATATCTATCCATAATCCTGGAGTCTCTGTTAGTAGGACAGACGAGGAAGTCTCAGACATTTCTTTTTTGGTGGCTGCCACCACCACCATGGCATCAACAGAAATACCTTTTGTTAAAAATTTTTTGTCAAGGGGGGCAGAAATGAATTTATTAGGCCTCCTAGGGACAGGCTCCATAGTATCCGGAGACTCCCATGCCCTTCATGAGACCAGCTGCATCAGCTCATCGAAGGGCAGAGACACCCAAGAGGTGGAGGGCTGAGACCCGAAAGCCTTCAGGAGAACTGACTCATCCCCAGCAGGGCTTTTGGACTGCCAGTTACCCCTCTGCCTAAGGATTTCAAGTATCTCAGCAAATGAGATATCCTCAGAGGGGGACTGTGGGGACCCTTCTGACTCATCTACATCAGTATCTGATGTTAGAGACTCCTGTGGGGAGTCCAGATGTTTCCTCTTACACAATCTCTTCCTGGGAACCTCATCAGTGGGAGCTTCTGGTGAGGTCTCGGAAGAGCAGGGGCCACCCAATGGGTCTTCCTGAGTACCTGGGTCTCTACCCTTGGTCAGGATGTGCAAGACAAAAGCAGACACAGGCACTTTAGGGGAGAAGGAAGGCAGACCTGAGGTCGAGGATGTCATAGGAGACATGACTCTCTTCATGGCATCAAAAGCACCTCTGCTCTGATGCGAGGAAGCCGACGGATCCGAAGAAACCATTGACACCGTCACAGGGACAGTAGGCTCCGAGCCCGAGGTAGTAGCCGAGCTCATCATAGCCGAGGCCCCGAGAGGCAGAGTTGGAACCGACAAGTCGGTCCGACTGTCCTCCCCAGAACCGACCAGAGAGTGTTGGCTTCTAGAGTCCTTGATCGGCACCGAAAATGTCAGCGTGCATGGAGCCAAAGACACTGGAGCAAGCGTCTGCTCGGAGGGCTCCAATAACATCAGGTCTGACTCCTCCGGCTCCAAAGGACCAGCATTGCTCAGAGGAGGAATAGTTTGAGCTGGTGCAAGGGTCTTCGGCTCCGCTCCGAAGCCATTTAGGTTGAAGCTGATAACATTTTTGCCAAGGCCGGTGCCAATAACAGCTTCTGCACCACACGATCCACATCCAGATCTGACAGGCTGATAGAGGATCGAGAGGAGCATACCGAAGGTGATACCGATTGAAGTAGTAGACTCTTAGGCGCTTCTGACACTGGTTCCAAGACTGGGGACAGGCTCTGAAAGGTAAAAACTGTCTGCTCCGATGACAGTTGAGCCGAAGTCGAAGACTTTTTAGATTTGAGTCTGAAGTCTTGGAAGACTTTGAGGACTTGCTGGATCCATCTTGGTCACTCAAAGCTTCCTAAAACGACGGTTTCAACAACCCTCTGTCAATCAATTTTCTCTTCCTTTCCTGTAAGACCCTAGTGGAGAAGGAATGGCACACAGCACAGCTGTCTTGTAAATGTAGAGCTCCTAGACAGTATACACAATTAACATGGTTGTCTGTTACAGACATCTTTTGGCCACACTTTGGCCATTTTTTAAACCCAGACTTGGGGTGCTTGTCTTGGTCAGCCATTTGAGAAAAATTTACTGTCACACAATACAAATTTGGCAGTAATTAACTACAAGAAGCTTTAAAAAAAATCAGGCTAAGTCACACACACACAGCAGAAATACAAACGTCAAAATATATATGTGACAGTAAAATACTGTCACCACAACTAACACACAATATAAGCAGACTATGCAAAAAAGGAAAGATAGCTGCTAAGAAAACATACTGTCTAAATATCCTATGAAATATCTAAGTCAGACAAATTACTGTTAATACAAAAAAACTAACAGTAATTATAACTTTAAACCTTTCCTAAAACAACTGAAGTCTAAGCACACTAAAGAGAAAAAACTCTACACATTAAATAATTTTTATATAAAAAATGTGACAACAGTTATTAAGCACACACTAATAACTAGCAAAAATATTTAAATTAGGCTTAAAACAAGAGGCCACTAGACGACTTTATAACACACTAAGGGAAGGGACTAAAATGCAGAAATACACACTACAAAGCTGTAAGAGCTTTGTAAAACTAAGTATACCAACTATCTAAATATCAGAATAAAGAAATAGAAAAAAACAGTTTCCTGGTCCGAGCTAATTCAGAATCTCAGATCTATTG
The DNA here is from genome assembly GCF_019279795.1 of Protopterus annectens. Classification (NCBI taxonomy): domain Eukaryota; kingdom Metazoa; phylum Chordata; order Ceratodontiformes; family Protopteridae; genus Protopterus; species Protopterus annectens. Next base: position 156,850,187 of record NC_056730.1, on the reverse strand, counting down.
CAGCGGCAAACTAGATCTGGGGTAATTCCAGGTGCATCATTTGATAGGGACTTGGCTTCGAGCTATTTTAAGACCTTGAGCTTTGCAATTGGCCGTATCGGAGCCAAGGGATCGGCTCCGAACCCATCAGTAAAGAATGGACGGCAAGACTGAACTTCACATCATGTTTTAAAGAATACTCTACATCAACTTCAAAAAGCTGAGTTAAATAATCTAACAGTCCTAGATTTACACCAAGTGTCCCATTCCTGAACATTACAAACCTCTTCTATTTTTATTTTATTTATTTATTTAACATTTGTTAACCGGGAAATTCCGACTTGGAACAAAGCCAATTTTCAGTGGAGGCCCAGGGAGAAATGCTCCAAACGCATGTCTTTGTAATGTAGGAGGAAACTGGAGTACCCGGAGAATACCCACACGAATGCAGGGAGGACATGCAGACTCCACACGGAAGGCACCCCAGCTGATAATCGAACTGGAGAACCTCTTGCTGTGAGACAACAACACAACCACTGCACCACTGTCTATTTTTGAATGCAAGACTGCATTCCAATGTGGCTCATGGTCTCATTCAGAATTTTAAGTACTCCCAAAGAAAAGAGGCCACAATAAGGAATTAATATCCTACTTTCTACGATGAAACTGAGAGGGACTTCAAACTGGGATGAAGAATTCTGCCTTGCTGCTGGATTAGCAATGTTTTTCCCAGAAACAACTAAACAGGTAGTTGTGAACTCAGCTGCACACGGATAGGGAAAGAAGGTTGACATTGGCTTAACAGGACTACAAGAAACAGTTTTGCCATGTCCAGATGGGCTTTGAGAAGCACTTTCTGAATCAGTGAAATGGAAGGAAGGTGTTCATTAGCTCTTCAGTTCAAGGAAATGAAAAGCTGCCAAGTCACCGGGAGTCCTAATTCTGAATTAGAGAACCAAATCTGGGAAGCCAAGTGTTCAGGAGTATGAAGTAAGTGCTCCTTAGGTATGCCCTAGAAGCTTTGTATTTGTTGAAAAACTACAGCATTGTCCAGTAAAACAGGACAAAACACTGTACCTGGAAAGAAACTACAGCTGAACTAATGGATTCTCAGTGGCAAGAAAAATGGACAGGGTAAATGCCAATACTTCTTATATATGGGACCTTCGCACCACTACTGTCAATACCTACACTGGACACGACTCTAGTGATGACCTTCAAAGAAAACAAGATAGCTATGGAAAAACTGGATGGAGCAACACAATGTTACAGGTGCATTAATCACGTTTTTACTATTCATTGATAAAAGTCAGATCAGAAAGGCCCACCTATAAAAATCTATGCATCTGAGGAAGACTTTTCTTTAAATATCTTTATTAAACCACATTTTAAGACATAGATACACATACATAAACAGAAAAGAAAACAAACCATAGCAACATAACTTCAGAAACTGAATGTAGATTAGAATGAAAAAGAACTACACAAACTAGACCCAAACAAAGCACATGGAGATGACAGAATTAAAAATAATGACACAAACACTTCAGTATAAACTTACAGTACCATTATATTTGCTATCCACTAGATCATTAAAGTATGGGGAGATTCCTCAAGATAGGAGGCATGCATGTGTTGAACCCATCTTTAAGGAAAAGGGGAATAGGACAAACCCAGTATCCTGCAGACCCACAAGTTTACTTTTCTGCTGTGGAAAAACAATGAAAATTATTTCAGATAAATTGTCAGAGCAGGAAAGGTTGGGGGCTTACACCATATATCAGCATGCATATCTTAAAAATAGAGTTAAACCACATGTAACATGATGTCTTGTTGCATAACAGCTGCACATGAAAATTTGTGCTGGGAAAAAAATGATATTGACTTAACTTCAACCTTTGACAGGGTCATACACAAAACACTGATCATAAAAATACAGACCTCAAGGTTTCCAAATTAAAGTACCATGTCCTAATCTCTCTGTCTACTAATTAAGTTATATATAACCAAAAATTAGTTAGATTGCACCAAACTTTCTTGGAGTGGATTCAGGAATATGGCAACTAAATATATAACCTCTCAAAAACTCATCATAAGAAATCCAAATAAACAAATGAATTTCAAAAATTTCTGAAAACTCATCTTTGAGCACATCCTTGAGAATTAGTAAGAGGTCAGAAATGACGTACTACTGTCCTAGGCTTAGTAGTCAGCTTGACTCAAGTAACCATCTCCTGTTGCTAGTTCCCCTCTCCATTGTCCAGGACCATGCACATCCTTTCTTGGAACAGGGGATACGGTTCTTATATATGCTTGTTGGCTCCTTTCTCCTAATTCAGTAGCAGTGTTCTGTAAATATTGTTAATAATGTATACAGTTGTTATATGTAGGATTGAAGTGTTATAGGAATTTTGGGAACTATACCTGTATTATTATTGATTTTATATGTCAGATTATTCATTGTCTGTTCCTGTTGTACAAAATAATAAAATACTATTGGAAAAAAAATTAGGACAACTAGGTACTGGAGTAATCTTGATAAGATAGCTACATAGTATCAAACAGCATTTGGACAGATGAAATTTTTTTTTTTTGTGTAAAAAGAAACATCTTTATTAAATTATCACTTACGACATGGGCAATCATACATTTATATAAATGAAAACAAACCATATTGACAATTTTAGTTACAAACATTATACATCACTTATAATCAATCCAGTCATGGTCAGTCAACTATTACATAGCTTATTCAAATCCTGCCTTCTCTTAAACCTCATTCCTCCTATGTAATTTGCTCCTACCCTTTTCTAAAGACCCCAATTCTAGTTGTTTTATCTCTGCTAAAATATTACTATGTTGCTATATGTTACTATACTATTACTATATTCATTACTTCTAGTAAAGTTGGTTTAGACTTTGATTTCCATTTTCTAGTAATTGCTTTTTTGGCAGCCACCATAACTAAACTCAGCAGAGACTTACCATGTCTAGGCAATTCTCATTCTGTAACATAACTCAAAAAATCACTTCCTTAGTTACACCAATTTGCTCACCCAGTATCTCTGACAGAGCAGTCTGCAGGGAATCTTTAAAGTGCCAGTTCATTACACTCCCAGAAAATATGTTCCCTGTTACCTCTATTTCCCATCACACCTCCAACATTTGCTGTCTACCTGAGGAAACATTCTTTGGAGTCCACTTGGGGCATAATAATACTTATGTAAACACTTTCAAGCAAAATCCTAAATCTTCTAAACTCTGTTGCATATTTGGAAGACATACTTATACCCCCCCCCACCCATTTGTGAATTGCTTATCAAGTCATTCTTCCCCGTCCTTTCTAACCTCCTCTGATTGATTCTTAAAGTTAAGATGCAATATTTTGTATGCTCTACTAATTATTTCTCCTTTAACAGCAGCTTTTGTTCTAAATTCTACTAAAAACTCTACCAGTGCTGGTCCTTTGCTTAGGATAAACTATTTCTTTCTCTTTGCCTATACTCTGATATCAATCCTTAATATGGAAGACCACCTCTATCCTGCAATCCAAATACATCCTTGGCCTCTTTCCACTCTATTACCTTTCCCACTCTAAATATTTGCTCCCAATACCTTGGTTCTTTTACCAGTTTTCTCCAATAAATTCCAGCCCCCCTCTTGCCTATTGTCTGTATCCCTAATTGCAATCACCCCTATTGGAAGAATCTTCTTTCTCCATTTCTGTGTTGGCTTAGTTCTTAGCATACTTTCTGCTACTTTACGAATGTAATATTCTGCATGAGTACCGTTATTTTCCTTAAGGATCTGCATCCAAAATTGCGCACTCTCCTCGTTTCTTGAACACCCCCCCCCCCCATTTCATCATCATCCCTTTCTATTTTGAATTACAGCTTTCTGCTTGTGCTATGTATAGGAGCTTTAGCCGTATAGCTCTGAAATACCCCTTCATCCAAATTTAGAGAGCGATACCTACATCGTACATACCCACAAAGCATTTATGTTGTGGAACAGTATTAAATGTACCTTTGATCATACCTCTCAGCCTTTAAAAATCACAGCACAGAACCATCAAAATCTTTTCAAGGGAGCATCAAAAATCATAGCAGAGAGTCCAAATCATAGCACATAAAATTTGCTTATGTATAAACTTGCACCTTTGGGAGTTAAGGATATAATACATAATTCTGTCCTCTATTGCAGGACCAACCATTAAAATTAGAATCCATTCTATGAGTCACAAGAAAAATAACGGGTAGATACAGCTGAAAGTTCTAACAGTTTAAGTATCAGACATTTTTAATGTCTGCACTATGTAAAAAGTACAAGCAAAATACATGCTGCATATACAAGCAGAAAATCAGTTAAGCATATAAAAGAAGCAAATGCATAGAACATTCTTAAACTAATCAAATGATGCCACCTTCATATATCTGGAACATATACAATGAACGATTATTTTGGGTACCTCCATGCACACATCGTCTAGGCATGACTTACAAACTGTTATTTCTCTCCGGGCAGCAAAGAACACATTGTGAATTTCCACAATAATACCAATATCGAACAAGTAAAGATCATTTAACAGCATCTGTGTGATATATATATATATATATATAATTTCAGTTAAATAAAAACATACTAATTCTGGACCACTTTAAATATCAGGCAATCAAATGCATGCTGCGAAATCCCCTTCACATACTGCTACACAGTGGTGACACTGCTGAAGGTTAGTGCTTTTGAAAAGGAAAAAAAAAAAAGCATGGTTTATTTCAGACATTACAACAACTGACAAAATGTAAAGGATGTACTACTGTACCTGGCTTGTGTAAAACATACAAATAGCCCACTCTCTTAATTGCTACTTAAATATAGCCCACAAACCTTTTACAAGAATAAGGGACAAAGTAAAAAAAATAATCAGGGGTGAAGACCCAAAATCGGGGATAGATTTTAAACACTAATCTTACAGAGTTAAAAAGTTGGAAACAAACCAAGCGCAACACAGTTGAAAACTTTGATTGGTGTAAGGAATAATCACTTTTGTCTGAACCTTAAAGATTTCTTCAGATTCCTGTAAAAATTCCATTAATCCAAACTTAAATTTAACAAAAATGTCACATAACCATTCTCGTTCAAATTTAAAAGCATATATACCTAAAAAGGTGTTCATGCACAAAACAGCTATAAAACTTCTTTTTAACATGAATGAAGCCTGCACTAAATTATCAGTACAATATTTCTCTTATATAAAATAAATGTTTTTTAACTTTTAACCTCTGTGTTTAACACACATTTAAAGTCAAATGATCATTTAGTCCATAATCTACAGTAGCATTCAGTGGTACCTGCCATTCATATTCCTTGGTGTCCAGAAGGTTTTCTGATTCACCCCCTCTAACATCAGATTTTATATTATATTTTTCATATTTGCTAGTATAGATTCATTAGGGTCATAGGTGAATAGTAAGCCAACTGCCCTGAAGGGTCATTTTAAGTATAGCCAATAATCTGTGGTCAGAATCAATCCCTGTACCTTGTGTGTTTATAAGGTGAAGACTAACCATTATGCCAAACCCAGCCTTATGCTTGTATAAAGCATTTTTTGCTGTTATTTATTTTTCTGGAATACTAGTTTTCATATACTCTTCTGTTTAATTTCCTGACATGACATACATTATGCTGCATAAACCATATTTACCATCTCAAAACATTTTGGGGCTAGGTAACACACTTCTGTATTTTTTTTTAAATTTTTTTGTACAAAAAATGGACTACTGGCCATATATTTGCAACAGGAGCAATTCTGACAAGCATTATGTCCACCTTTATGTTTAATTTTTCTTTTTCTAACTCATTCTTCAAGTTAAACTCGCTTTTGTTTACAAATAATGGTTCCTTCCCTCACTACAGAACCTACTGCTTGGTCCCCTTTCAAAATATTCCAATTTTCTTTGGAGTTTCTTACTGTATAGGTGCCAAACTATATATAAACACCACTTCAAGTTTATATCTGTCTCTACGGATACCTCTTCTAAATTCTGGCCATTTATTATGTATATGGTCTATACAGATCTTTTATCTACCTTCATGCACCTCATTACCAATACCTTTGATTAATTCAGTGGGTGTACCCCCTCTCACAATTTTTTTTTTTTTTTACAGTTCAGCTTCAGTTCTGTACTTATCTGAAATTAGTCAACTTGCCATTACAAACTGGCACTTCACCGCAATTTTCATTGGTTTTGGAGGAATACTGTCATACTCATACATTGAAGAGTTGCTTCTAGCTACTTTTCTCATATCTCTAAAATACATTAATTTATGAGTCTTGAGTGAGGAACCTAGTACCATTAAATATGTGCTAGATGTATCCTGCTCTCTCAAATAGGCTTTTTCAACTCACCGCAGTGGTGTTACATGTGCAGCTAATTTTCTATTGGCCCATATGACAGCGATGAGCTCCAACAAGTCACTCTCTCACTGATGTTTCAATTGAGCCAATAAAAGAGTGAAAAACAGTGCATCTGAGGTCAAATCAGAACAGTGGTGAAAGCACACTTTGGGAAGCTAAAATCAGAGCACTTTGCCAAATATGGAGTAGATGACAAGTATGCCTTTAAAAGAGTCAAAAATGGGGATAAAGGTTTACTGGAACTGAATGACCATCACTAAAGAAGGTTTTGTTAGAGACTTCAGAGATAGTTGCACATTAAGTAACAGTTAAATTTCAGCTTTCCCAGCGTGAAAACAGAAACTCATCAGAGAAAGCCATTGGGCTTGTATTCCTGGGTAAATTTCAGAAACTGGCTATTAAGTGCACTCTCTGGATGCCAGGAAAAAAGAAATGCCGACGAGTTGAAAGAAAATCAGCTACAAAAGGTCAGGAAGAACACTGACTGGGAAGAATATCGCAACTGTTCTGCAAAAATCAGTGCAAGCTCCAGGCATGACTTCCAGTAACAGAGAAAAAGGTAAGGCAACTTCATACAGACCTAATTAAAATAAACAAAACACTGACTGTGTATATTAACTCAAATAACAAAATGCATGAAAATGGAAGAAGCTTTCAAAAGATATTCAGATGAGGTGAAAAAGTGCAAAAGTCAGAGGTCAAAATGAAGAAATGGCTGTCTGAATATGAGACTGCTCAAGAACAGATATCTCAAAAAATAGCAGAATTAGAAGACAGAGCATTTAGGTAAAAAGTACAGTTTGTGTACACTTACCATAAATGTAGATGTTTGCGTGCATTCACTGTTGCAGTCGTTACATTTGGGTAATCTGCTGGCAGGTTGCCCTCAGTCGGCCTGATTAACAAAGTCTTGGGTCCTGCATCACTTGCTGTCCCTTCTTCCATGACGTCAGGGGTATAAAACATGCAGCTGATGCCACTTTCATCAGTTTTTCTTGCCCCAGATGTCAGGTGCCCCCCAAAAGGGGAGCAAAATATAAATATATGTAAATATATACGCATGTAATTTGGAACACAACAAATATACCTCCAAATAAAAGCAAATACGCCAAAAATGCTTTTGAGCAAAGTAAAAGAAAGAAGAGGTATAGTAAAAGAAAAAACAGGGGGCTAGTGGGTGGGTAACCCGGACTGCAACAGTGAATACACTCGAACATCTACATTTATGGTAAGTGTACACAACTGTACTATGTTCTTCGTGTTTCACTGTTGCAGTCATTACATTTGGGTAGAACCCCAAAGCTATGGTTGGGAGGATGGAGCATTACGAGCAGCTATAAGGCCCTGCAGGACATCAATGGCAAAACCTGCTCTGGATTTAGAGAAGAGAGGTAAATGGTAATGTTTGGTGAACGTATGAACTGAGCTCCAGGTAGCCGCTTTTAGAATGTCTCTGGTAGGAACCCCTCTGAGAAAGGCTGCAGAAGTAGATGCAGCCCTGGTGGAATGGGATCTGATCCCCTTGGGAACAGGCATACCATGGTGCATGTAGCAGAAACAAATACAATGGCTTATTCATTTGAAATAGCCTTTCCCTCTGCCCCTGCAACAAATGCCACCAGTAATTGCTCAGATTTTCTTAGAGATTTTGTCCTGTTTAAGTAGAATCTTAATTGTCTGTGTACATCCAATGAATGCAGAATCCACTCACCCTTGTTCTGTGGATTTGGGAAAAAAGTTGGCAGATGAATGGTCTGATTAAGAGCCACACTAGATACCACTTTAGGCATAAAGGATGGATTGGTCCTGAGCGCCACTCTGTCTGGGTAAAAGATAATAAACGGCTCCACTGCCATGAGAGCCTATAGTTCTGAAATCCTTCTAGCTGAAGTGACTGCTAAAAGAAAAGCTGTCTTCCAAGAGAGAAATTTTATGTCTGCAGTAACAGCTGGCTCAAAAGGAGTTAGGGTGAACTTTTCCAACACAAAATTGAGGTCCCATGCAAGAGTTGGTGCTCTCCTGGGGGTGGGTCTTAAATTTTTGGTCCCTCGGGCATACTGCTTTAGCAGAGGATGAGAAAAGAGGGGAGGGTCTGTGTTGTAATGAGCTGAAATGGCAGAGGCATGGATTTTTATGGAAGAGAATGATAGGCCCTTGTGAAGCATCTCAGTTAAATATTGCAGAATCTGAGGAATATTGGGCATTGCTGTGCTTATTCCTTGTGCCTGGTTCCAGGCACAGAATCTTTTCCATTTCTCAGCATAAGATTTTCTAGTACTAGACCTTCTAGTCTCCAAAATGACATCCATCACAGGTTTGCTGAGAGACGTAACTGGTGAAATTAGTTGATTAGCCATGCTGCAAGATTCAGAGTTTGGAGCTGAGTGTGCAGAATTTGATAGTTCTGCTGAGACAGCAGATAAGGGAGTCTGAGGCAGGTACCATGGAGGAAGATGTGACATATTGCGTAGGAGTGGGTACCAGCATTGGCGAGGCCAGTCTGGAGCAATCAGAATCATTTTTGTTTTTTCCTGTCTGACTTTTAGTAAGACCTTGGAGAGCAGAGGCAGAGGGAGAAAGGCATAGACTGATAGGTTTTTCAAGCTGAAGGATAGAGCATCCACTTTCCAAGGTTTTTTGTAATGAATTCTTGTGCAGAATTTGTCCAACTGACAGTTTTGGGGTGAGGCAAAAAGATGTATGTCTGGGCACCCCCCATTTGCGTGTCAACATGCTGAAGATTTGTGGATCCAGTTTCCATTCGTGTGCATCCATAAGATTTCTGCTTAGTTTGCCTGCCAGAGTATTTTGCTTTCCTAGCAGGAACTGAGCTTGTAGATGTAACTGATAAGTCAAGGCCGTGTTCCACAAAGCCATGGCTCGTTTGCAAAGGGGGTAGGAATGGTTACCCCCCTGCTTGTTTATGTACCACATGACTGTGGTGTTGTCTGTCTTTATCAGTAGTTGTCCTGGATGAAGATAGTCATTGAAGGCTGTCAGAGCATTCTGTACAACTAGCATCTCTTTCTGGTTGATATGTAGGTGCATTTGATTTGGGCTCCAGTGGCCCTGAATGCATCTCCCTGCCAGATGCCCCCCCCCCCCCAAGCATAATCTGATGCGTCTGTAGTCAGGGTTTGGGTGGCAGGGGGTGGAATGAATGATAGTCCCTTGTTTTGGTGACAGGCCTCGGCCCACCATAGGAAATCTTGCTGCAGGCAAGGAATGATAAGAATAATTGTTTCCAGGCTTTGACAATGTTGACTCCATAAGCTTTTGAGCTACCACTAAAGTTTCCTCATATGCAGTCTTGCATATGGAATTATTAGAATGCCAGAAGCCATGAACCCCAAGGCCTGTAGAATTTGTCTTGCAGATAGCTGGGTTTTTGTGGCCATAAGTCATCTGGGCAGTTGTATTCAAGCTTGCACCCAGGAATGTAATTGTTTGAGAGGGTACCAGTCATGATTTCTTTTCGTTTATGGTGTACCCTACATAAGTTAGAAGCCTTTTCACAAATGCCAGATGTTTTAGAAGAGTGTCCTTGTTTTCTGCCTGAATTAGACAATCGTCCAGGTAAGGGTAAATTTGAATGTTTAATGCAATTACTGGTGCCAGGCACTTTGTGAAGACCCTGGGCGCAGTAGATAAGCCAAAGGGCAGTGCAGGGAACTGGTAATGCAAATAGCCTTGTTTGAAGCAGAGGTATCTTCTGCAAGATTCTCTGATTGGGATATACAGGCAAGCCTCTTAAGTCTAGAATTACCAGCCAGGCATCCTTGCCTAGCATAGGCAGTAACTGTTGTAGAGTCAGTATCCTGAATTTTGGAATGTCCAGAAATGTATTTAGAATGGATAAGTCCAGAATTGGACGCCATGATTTGTCTTTTCTGGGTACCAGGAAAAGTCGAATAAAAACCTTGTCCCTTTTCCTTTTCTGGTACTGGTTGAATAGCCCCCCCATATTCATGAGGGACATAACTTGTTTCTGAGCCTCTGCCCACTGATTTGGAGGCAGATCTGGCCATCCGTTTGGGATTGGCAATGTGTGGAAATGAAATCTGTATCCCTGGGATACTATATTTAAAACCCACTTGTCCTGGGTAATTAGTTGCCAATTTCTTGCATGAAGTGCCAGTTTCCCCCCCAAAGGGGCGGCCAGAAGATAACTGCTTGGTGATTGCAGAGGAAAGTCATTGAGACTGTTTACCATAGGAAGGTGCTTTACTTCCAGATTTGGAGGTGGAGGCACCCCATTGTTTTGTTCTATAAGTTCCTTGTGACTGAAACCTGGAGTCTTTGGAATGTCTGGGTTTGACCTGAGCGGCTCTGGTGGGTACTGGAAAGGACCAATTCTTAGTAGGCCAGTACCTACTGAACCTGGGTGGCTGCACTTGTAAGAAATCTTTCACAGTTTGCATAGATTTAGCTTTATCTTCCATCTTTTTTCAAAACTTCTTCTGCCTTATTACCAAACAGACTGTCCTGTTGTAAAGGAGCATCCAATAATTTTGCTTTAACATGATCAGGCAGATTTTGCTCCTTGAGCCAAGCATGCCTTCTTATCACAGATACAATTACAGCGGCCCTGCAAGAGGCCTCCAAGGAATCAAAACCACATTGCAAAGTACGCTTTCCAACGTGTTCAGCTGAATGCAATAAATCCTGGAACTCTATTTTCCACACAGTCAGAAATCAACATCATTTTCTGTTTAAGTAAGCCCATGACATGCTGCTGATATTTAAGCATATGAAATAGACAGTTTAAAGCCCTGACTGCCAAGGTTGCAGATGTGTAAACCTTCTTACCCCATCTATCCAGCGCCCTGGATTCTCTATCAGAAGGGGTAGGATTTTTAGCAATAGAAGCCTTTACACCCTTGGGACCCTGAGAAATGGTTTCAGGGTCAGCAGTAGAGTTTTTAAAGAGGAATTTGTGGGAGTCAGGTACCCTGTAATATCTGTCTGGATTACTAGAAGCCGGAGTCAGGGAATCAGGAGCCATGCTGGATTCTGAAAAAACATCATCAACAATGTCTAGAACAGGAGGTATAGCCAAAGGCCTATGCTGAGGAAGAAGGTAATCCCTAAGCCTCTTTTTTGAGTTTGAGAAATCCTGACTCTCCCAGTGAAAGTGTTCCCTTAAGGTATGCAAAGATTCTCCAAAAGAAAAATCCTCAGGAGGAGAAGCAGAAGTGATGGAATCTTCTGCATCAGAATCCTCATAAGGTGGAATAGACAATTCCTGATCAGAAGAGGAATCAGAAGAAATAGAAACCTGATCTGATGATTCATAGTCAGTGCCTTGCCTAGGCCTCTTAGCAGAAGGGGGATGGGAACCCCTGTTCAAGTTAATTAAATCCTCGGCCTTTTTGATCATTTGTTTTTTAGGCATAGGGGCCTGTGCACGTGGCCCAAGCATCAGTTTTTTAGACATAGGAGTTGATTTTGGCCTAGGTTTTGAAGATGGCGTCAGTTTAATACACAAATCTTTAGGCCTGAAAACATCCTCAAAAGCCGGTGCCTGCTCAGCGACTCCGGACCCATCTAAGGTAGAGACATCCGCGGGTTCCATACTTAAAGTATCTCGCGGCATACTGGACTCCGAATGGGTCTCAGTAGAGGCCTGCAAATCAAAAGTAGCTGGTATCAGGGTGTGTGGAAGCGCCTCACTGAGTACCGGAGAACCGGCGACTGGCTTAGGAGAAGCTTCGTCGTCGGTTTTGGACCTTGACGGTCTGTCTCTGTCTTTTTCTTTGCATTTTTTGTGCGTTCTGGATAGTTAAATCTTGAGCCAAAATATTTTGAAGCAAAAATACACCGACGCTTAATAGTGTGTTTATTACATTTAGCACAAAACTGACAGCAAGGCACGTTGTGGTCAGGGCCTAGGCAAGGAATACAGTACAAATGAAAATCCTTATGAGGTATTTGTTTCCCACATTTAATACAATTATTAACTTTTACTGACATCGGTAAGGAGCAAGAAAAAGTTTCCCCCACGGGGTACTTAGCTTTAGGTTGAAGACTTCGGTTTTGAAACTCGAAAACGAAAATTTCAGGAGTCAGCTGACTGGCACTTGCGAACTGCTTCAGGCACCGCACGGCAAGAAAGACTGATGAAAGTGGCGTCGGCTGCATGTTTTATACCCCTGACGACTTGACATCATGGAAGAAGGGACAGCAACCGGAGCAGGACCCAAGACTTTATTAATCAGGCCGACTGAGGGCAACCTGCCAGCAGATTACCCAAATGTAATGACTGCAACAGTGAAACACAAAACATCCTGAAATTTTCTGCTGTCCCAGAGAAGCTGGAAGGAACAGATTGTATTAATTTTATGAAAGCACAAGTAAGCAACTGGACTGGTATTCCACAGCAGTTGTTAACTGAAAGGGCACATCATGTGTATGCTCCAAACCTAGCTATCAGAAAGCAAACTAGACCTTTAATATTAAAGATGCAATGTTACCACCAGAAGGATTTGATTCTGCCAAAAGTGTGTCAGGAGGACAAAGTACTAAAAGTGAGAGGTAGCAGACTTTTTGTGGAGAATGGTTACTCACCGAACACCTGGCAGAAGAGAAGTAAATTTATTCCACTATTCAGGCAGTGTCGAGAAGCAGGTGTGGGTTTCAAACTGATGCATCCAAGCTATCTTCAAATTTTCTTTCCTGGAGGGAAAAAATCATTTTTGATGCAGCACATTCTAAAGACAAAATACAAAAATTTCTCCAACAAAAAAGTGAGCTGGTATTCTGCTTCTTGTTCTTCTGGTAATAAAGATCACAGAGAGATTGTGCCAGTGAAACCTTTTCCAATGTTTCAATGGAAAATGCTTGAGAGAAGTAAAAAACACAAGACCTGACCAGAAGACTCGAGAGTAAGTTGGAAATGAAACAGCCAGGATTTGTGAGATGAAGATGAATAGGAATAATACCAGTAACTTGGAAACTGACAAATGTGGGATTGCAAAACAATTATATTTGTGAAAACACACAAAAAGAAAAAAAAATGGAAATATCGACTTTTTGGACTCTGTTAAACTACAGGACTCTAAAGCATATGCCCTACTTCATGCCATTAATATTTGGAAAAATACTTAGGAGAGAGGAAGAGGAAGGAGAAAGTTAAGTAAAATAAAATGTTTTTCTTAATAGTAATATTTCCGTAGTACATGATTTTCTTTGCATGCTATAAAGTAAATTTTTCCCAGTTTTTTTAAGTGTAATGGGGATAATAATATAAACAGGTGCTCCTGTTTTGTTTTTCTCCCCATTCAGTTTTAAGAAATGCAGGCAAATGTAGGTACTGCAATATAAAAAAAGAAAAGTCTGGTCAAAACAGCATGACAAAAGAAAAACTGTTGTACTTTTGCTTTCTCTAAGTAACAAGTTTTAAGAGAAAGCAAGAAAGCAAGCAAATGAAAAAGAACATTGATTATTATAAAGGTTACAGATAGTAGCAACCCTGTATTTGGTCCTCATGTCTTCACGGAGACAATCTGATAAACAGAAATGGCTAGGAGATAATGCTTTCTGTAAGCATTCGTGTGTTTTCCTAGTTAGAAGAGCTATAAAGATGAGATAAAACCAGACAGCACTTAGTAGAAGCACAGGCTGCACCATGTATCTTATCACGTATAACCTTTCTTTTAGGTTAAACTCAAGTTTGAGAGTGCGGTTGTCAGTTGGGGATACTTGTTCCTATTAGGAGGGTAAAACTAATATCTGAAGATGTATATAATTTTGTGTGTTACTATTAAGTTAATAGGTTTTAGGGGGTATTGGAGGTGCGTGTGAGTTTTTGTTTAAGGGATTTCAATAAAACAAAAAAGTAAGATGTGACATAGGCTGAAATGGATATGACAAGAAACAACTGTAATAAAAGATCAACCTGCCAAACAGTGCATGCATGTAACACAAAAGCTAGAAATGGACATTTGATAAAAAAGCTGTTACACAAAAAAGTGTGAATAACAACATTTTAACATAATGATGCTTTCTGTAATGCCTTTAAATATCAATGGTCTCACAGATAAATACAAAAAAGAAAGGAGTGAACTATAATTAAAAAAATCAGAGTGAAAATAGCTATGCTACAAGAGATATACTTGGTAAGAACTGAACATGTAAATTAGATAAAGAAAGGTTTTCAGGATGGTTATTCAGTGGAATACCTGGGACAAAGTAAAAGAGGAGTAATAATATTAATTGCAAGAGGAGCTCCAATAGTGATAGATGGTTTACTATCAAAAGTTGGAAATAAGAAGTTATGTACCTACCATAACGTTCCATGTTAGTTGTCTTCTCTCGCCTTCTTTCTTGCTTGATGGGTTCGGAGCCGATCCCTCGGCACTTGCTAAGCTCGAGAGTCACTTTTACCAGCTCGAGGCAGCCCCATATCCCATGATGCAAGGCGGTAAGTACCCAGATCTCGTTTGCTGACAAAGGGCAATAGCACCAAGCATAAAATACTTCCCAAAGGAAGAAAGAAAACTTACAGATGGAAGAAGGACCAGGTCTGAATGGTCTTCAGCATAACAGTTTCTTATACAAGGTCTGTCCAGGCCAGGGGAAGGAGGGGTCGAAGAAAGAAGGCAAGAGAAGACAACTAACATGGAACGTTATGGTAGGTACATAACTTAATGTTAAGTTGTCAATCTCGCCTTCATTCTTGCTTGATGGGACCGGCATCCCTAGCACCTCTATCCTGGGTGGCTCAATGGAACAAACTCTTGAGGACTGTAGAACCAAAACTGGCTCTGTCCCTGGAGGCCAAGTCCAATTTGTAATGGGAAACAAAAGTGTGAGGAGTAGCCCAAGTGGCGCTGCACAAATAGTGTCCAAAGGAAGTCTAGCTTGAAAGGCTGTAGAAGTAGCTAAGCTCCTAGTTGAATGTGCTTTAGGTTTTGAGCACAGCTGTTTTCCCTGAGCTATAAATTTCAGAGATGACCAAGAAAGCCATCTGGACAAGGTCACTTTAGAAACAGGAAGGCCTTTTTATTATCCGCATAGGAAACAAAAAGTTGATCAGATTTTCTAAAATTTTTTGTTCTGTCCAAATAATATCTAAGTTGACGGTGGACATCAAGATAATGTAGCTTTTGTTCAGCTCTATCTGAATAGTTAGGAAAAATACAGGAGATCAATGGATTGATTCAGATTGTTCTTTGAAGCGACCTTAGGTAAAAGGTTGGATTAGTTCTCAAAGATACTCTGTCTTTGTGAAAAACCAAATAGGGGCGTCGAACCGAAAGAGCATGAAGTTCAGACACCCTCCTGGCAGATGTAATAGCCACTAGGAATAAAGTTTTCCAAGAAAGATATTTCAGGGAACAAGAAACAGCTGGCGCGAAGGGGAAGAATCAAGGATGTCAGCACTAAATTTAGATCCCACTGAGGAGGAGGATTCCTGATTGGAGGCTTTAGTAGGAAAATTCCTTTCAAGAAGGCCCTGCAGAGCCTATGGGACATAATATTATGATCTGCTATCCCGACATGAAAATTGGAAATAGCAGCCAATTGAACTCTGACTGTGGAAGAAGAGGAGCCTGCATGAAAAATCTCTGCTAAGAAGTCCAGGACTGCCTGAACAGGGGCAGTAAAAGGATCAATATTTTGGGCCTTAGCCCAATAAGAGAAACGTTCCATTTGCTTGTATAAATCCTCCTGGTAGAGGATTTTAGCGAAGCTACTATGATGTCTCTAACTGGGTTAGAGATCAAAGGAAGCCTGGCTAAGGAAGGAAGTGGAGCAACCATGCTGTGAGGTTGAGAGAAGGGATTGACCGGTGCAGCTGACCCAATTGGTGAATCAGAAGATCTGGCACTGGGTCCAGATGCCACGGCTGCACCAAAAGGTGATAATGGAGGAACGGGAACCAAACTTGTCGAGGCCAGTAAGGGGCAATGAGAATCAATTTGGCTCTCAAAACGGTAGCTTTCTGGATCACCTGAGGGATCAGAGGAAATGGAGGGAAGGCATAAAGAAGTCCCTGGGGCCAATCCTGGGTCAGAGCGTCTCTGGGGGGATGGCCTGATAGAGGAAGAGGCTGAAGAAGTCTGGACATTTGCTGTTTTGGGGAGTAGCAAAAGATCGCAACATGGACGACCCCATTCCAGAAAAATCTCTTCCGCTATAGATTGCTTGAGAGACCACTCGTGAGGCATGAGGATAGCTCTGCTCAATCTGTCCGCTACAATGTTGGTTTTCCCAGGGATATGCGTTGCTACCAGAAACCGGTGAGAGGAGATCGCCCATTGCCATAGTCTGAGCGCTTCGACACAAGGGGTAGGACTTGGTTCCGCCCTGTTTGTTGATATACCAAACTACAGACATGTTGTCTGTGTGGACTGCAATTGTCCCTACGGGAAGAAAGTCGTTGAGGGCTTGCAACGTTAAAAGCACTGCTCTCATCTCCAGGACATTTATGTGCAGATGGTACTCGAGCGGCTGCCACGTCCCATGAACCATCCTGCCCTGATAATGACCCCCACCCGATCAGGGAGGCATCCGTGGTGACAGTGGCTATCGGGATGGGGTACAAAGTACCTGCCTTGGTGAACCTGAGGCGATGTGATCCACCAAGCAAGATGCTCTTTGCATGTCTGTGTCACCAGAATCTGGTGACGCATTGGAAGTTGCTGGTATGACCATTGTGTGAACAGCATCCACTGAAGAAGGCGCATGTAGAATCGAGCCAGGGAAGAAGAGTAATGGCCGCAGCCATGAGACCTAATACCTTTAGAACCATTCTGGCCTGTACTTTCTTGCTGGCCAGAATGATCCTGACATGACTCTGAATGTCTGAAACTCTTTGTTCTGTAAGGGTAGCTGACATCCGAACAGTGTTTAAGTTTGCGCCTATGAAGGTAATAGACTGGCAGGGCGATAAGGATGACTTTTCGAAGTTGATTGAGATGCCCAAATGAGAACAAAGGTCTATTGTGTAATCCCTGGCTTGTATAAGCTGATGCCTGGTGGTGGCTGACAGGAGCCAGTCGTCGAGATACGGAAACACCTGGAATCCTTGACGTCTCAGGTGAGCCGTGACCACTGCCATGCATTTGGTGAACACTCTGGGGCTGTAGTGAGACCAAAGGGCAGGGCTCTGAACTGGAAATGACTGGACCCCAGCCGAAGCGGAGAAATCTCCTGGAGCGTCTGTGAATTTTGATGTGATAGTACGCATCCTGAAGATCTATTGAGCACATCCAGTTGTCCTTCTGTAAGAAGGGCAGAATTGACTGAAGAGTGACCGTTCGAATCTTGTCTTCCTGACAGACTTGTTGAGTCTGCTGAGATCAATATTGGTCTCCAGTCTCCCATCTTTTGGGGACCAAAAAGAACCTTGAGTAGATTCCGGCTCTGAATGGTCTATTGTAACTGGCTGAATGGCTCTTTTGCAGTAGTTTTGAGATTTCTGACTCTGCAATCTCCCTTAGACCGGTGGTACATCTGGAAGGGAACTTGATGGGAAGGGACTTTCCTCGAAAGGAATTATGTAACCCTTTGATATGATCGACTGTACCCATCTGTCTTGAGTGAGGGAATGCCAGGCTTCTGGGTACAGTGATAATCTTCCCCGACTGCCTCCAAGGAGGGACAGCCGGGCAACACCTCAGGGATGCTGAAAGGGCTTGTCAGAGAGAGGCTCCCTGTTTCCCTGGTTCTTGGACCCCTCTGCCTCTAGAGCGTCTGTTGTTGTTACCCCTCTGCCTCTAGGGGTAAACTGACCACGTGAATCGGCGTGACTCCTTGGGATTTACGGAACCACATTTTCCCACCTTTCTGTCCTTTGGGATAAGGTCTAGAAGGGGTGGAAAACGGACTCCAACAGCAGAAAGAGTCTTGCCGTCCTGTTCGCACCTGGTCAAGGTTTCCTTCACCTGAGGGCCAAACAAAGCTGACCCATCAAAGGGAGAATTTGTGAAGGACGCCTTAAAGGGATCCATAAAAATCACATAGCCGCATCCAGGCTTGGCGTCTAAGAGCCACACCTGTACCTGCGGCTCTACTCGCTCCATCCGCAGCATAAGATATTAGCCGCATGGAGGAGTTTGCAATGGAATTGAGGGTTCCTAGCTGCAAAGTAATTTTTCTTGAGCCCCTGCAGCTGTGGGATCCTGAACTACTTCACCCAGCTCCTTAAGGATATCCCTCTGGAGTCTGGTGAAGTGACATAGGTAATTCAGCGAGCATAGCAAAGGTCGCTGAGGAAAACATCCGCTTACCGTACCTATCCATGGTCCTAGAGTCCTTATTAGGAGGATGGACGGGCACGGAAGGATCTGCAAGTTCCTTTTGGTGGCCGCAGCCACCACCATGGCATCAGCGGGGACACCCTTAGTAAGGAATTGTTTGTCACACGGGCAGTGATAAATTTTGAAGGCCTCCTAGGGACTGGCTCTACAGAGTCAGGAGCTGCCCACTGCAATAACCTGCATAAGGGGTCGAAGGCGGAGACACCCAGGAGGTGGAGGGCCGAGATCCAAACGCCTCTAGGTATACTGACTCATCCTCAGAGGGATTGTTGGTGGGCCAGTTTCCCCTCTGTTTCAGGAGTTCTAGGATGTCTGAGAAGGAGACATCCTCAGAGGATCTAGGGGATCCCTCTGACTCATCAAAGTCAGTATCCAGTGACAGACTCGGGGAGTCTACATGCTTCCTCTTACAAGTCCTCTTCCTAGGAGGATCTCCCAAACATCAGGAGAATCCTCGAAGGGGAAATTCCCAATGGGGAAACCTGAGGCGGAGGATCTCTGGGTCCTGTAGCAAGAGAAGTGGCAGAGATGTCAACAGGTACTATAGAGGAGGAGCTACGGGAACAGACTGCTGACTGATACCAGTGGCCAGTACACTCTTCATCACCTCGAATGCTCCCCTCCCAGGCAGGTCCGAGAGAACCCGGCCAAGAGCTAGGAACTCCAGGGACCACTGAAAGGGAAGTCTCCGAGGCAGATGTCGGAGCCGAACTCACCAAGGCCGAGGCTCCAAGGGGAAGAGCGGGCTCGGACAAGGATCCGATGCCACTCACCCCTCGGAGGAGACCATGGAAGCCCGACCACGAATCCCTCTAAGGAAGGTCTCAAGAGGAGATAAGAGTAGAGGCTGAAGGAACAGAAGGGGTATCCGTCCTCCAGCCGTAGCAGTAACCATTCGAAGACTCCAACTCCAAGCTCTGGGGTAGAGTTGAAGGAGGAACTGTAACGGGTGTGGACCAACAGTCGTCTGTTGAGACGGACTATGTAACATTTGGGCCAGTACCTGTGACTTAATCTACTGACCACTCTCTCTAGGTCATGATCTGATAATCTGGATGACCTTGAAGATCGGCTCCGATGGCTCCGTTCCGATAGAAGAGGTGAAGCCGGGCCGAGTATCGGCTCCAAGGAAGGAGACCTCGACCTCTTCCTGGAATGAGCCATCGGAGCCGATACCATAGATCCTGTCGGAGCCGACCTCGGAGCCGACAGGAACCTCGATGTATCGGCTCCAGCCGGAGCCGATACAGCCACCAAAGTAACGGTGTCGGAGCCGATCGGGCCGACACCGATGCCTAGCCACATGGGTGTCGGAACCGATCGGAGCCGACACCCGGATGTCGATACAGGTCGGCACCGATAGCCATCGGTGCCGAAGGCTATTAAGCCAGAATCGGCTCCAGCGGAGCCGATCTCGACTCAACGAGTCGGGCGAGGCCGCAGGCTTAGACACAGAAGCCTGGGCCTTGGAAGATTTAACTGATTTGGATGGAGCCGACTTAGCCGGAGAGCCCTCCGGCTTAAGAAGGCCCCTAAGGATCAGTTTGTTGCGTCTTTCCTGCAGGACTCTCTGGCTGAAGGAATGACAAATAGCACAGGAGTCCTGCAGGTGAAGAGGCCCCAGGCAATACAGGCAAGAAGTGTGACCGTCTGTCAGAGACATCTTCTGACAGCACGAGTCACACTTCTTAAAACCTGAGACCCTCTCCTTTGACATGGTGCTTTACACAAACACACACACACACCAGTCAAAAAATTAAATAAAATACCAAAAGGTATTTCTATAAACAAACACACACACCCTAACAGGGAGGGATGGGATGGGTAAAGTTTGACTAAAATAAATTAGAAAAGACAGGGATTTTCTGTCACAAAAAGTAAATAATTAACTAATAACTAATTATTAAGGGTTTTTTTAAGAAAAAGGGGCTTAAATATCCAAAAAGTGAATCACTTACCAGGAGCTGGTAAAAGGAGGACCTCATAAGCGCGCAAACGAGATCTGGGTACTTACCGCCTTGCATCATGGGATATGGGGCTGCCTCGAGCTGGTAAAAGTGACTCTCGAGCTTAGCAAGTGCCGAGTCGGAGCCGAGGGATCGGCTCCGAACCCATCAAGCAAGAATGAAGGCGAGATTGACAACTTAACATCTTACTTTACCGTTGTTCAGATAGTAAAGGGTGTATGTGCAAAAGTTTAAAATCCTGAGTGGAATTTTTGTCGCCTCCAAAACATTGAGACATAGCTTGCATTCATGGTTTTGAGCATTGCTGTTTACAAGTGGATTTGAGATTGCACTACAGTGGGGATCTGGAAATGTATCCTTTTTCTCACTGTAGGGAGATCTCGGAGCTGGAATATATAATTAGCAGGGGTGTGGAGGGCGCAGGGGGGCTTGCCCCTGCAAAACATTTGTAGGACATCCCTCGATGAACAGGCAAGTTTGGGTAATGTCGATAATGTCAAGTTTGATTTGACATTGCTGCGTTGATTGGTTTGAGTGAACAGTGTTGTCATTTACGTCCTTTTGGTTCTAGTAAATCATTACTCAAACTGTTTATCAGGATTTTAATAGTAAACAGTGATAGATGAGGGCAAAAAAGATAATGGTATATCTGTAGTATTAAAGGGCTACTGCCAACAGCGAAGGATTAGACTGCCATGTATTTATATGCCACCTAAAACTGCTATAATGGAGCTTAATAAAATTCTGGGAGAAATAATCAGCTTTCAGCAAGGAATACAATCTATAGGTAAGGACTGGAACTTGATTTACAGCAATGAAGATGTGTCTGGGGGAGCCCAGAAGGGAAAATATAATAGAGGAGGATAGATATTTGAAGAAATTTATGAAAATGTTTGGCATGGAAGATGTGAATTCAGTACTAGGAGTTCAGAATGAATTTACATACTATTCCCCAAGATACAACAACTGGGTTAGGCTAGACAGAATGTACATGTCAGAGGAACATGTGCATTTAACTGGAGGTCTTGATATGCACTCAATAACTACTTCAGATCATGGGCCAGGGTAATGAAATAAAAATGAGACATTGGCACATTCCAATTTATCTGTTGAAAAGGAAGGAATTTAAGGAATGAGTAATTATTCAGGAGCTATTAGAATAGATACACATTTCTGAAAATATGGCTATGGAGTGAGATACAATTAAAGTGGAATTTAAAAATAAGGTGGAAATAAAAGAAAGGGAAATATGGTTAAGAAGTTACAAGAATTATTAAGAGTGACTTACAAATATTAAAGTATCGCAAAATAGGGAGAATCCTACAAAACAAGAAGAGGAGCAACCACAGAATGCTAAATAGAAAATAAGGGATTACCTCAATAATGTGCATGAGTTTATAAAGATTGCTGTTAGGCGACTGATTTTTAATAATATGTCTAGAGCACAAAAACTTTTAGCACAATGACTCAGGCAAAAGAAAGTAGAAAGGGCTGTCGCCAATCTCAGGGAGGCTATAATAAGGAAGATAACAAAAGATTCTGTAGAAGTACTAGAAATATTTTGGATATTCTACGAAAGTCTGTATAAAGCAAAGTAAGTGGAAATCAAGAAAAGGCACAAATGGAAATGTTTATGGAAGAATTAAATATACCAAGTTTAGAGGTTTCCCTATTGATCTGATGAAACTTTAGCTTGTCGAACTACAAAAGATCGACAGCTAAAGATCGAAACGTCTAAACTGCGAATGATCAGCTAAGCACATTTTTTTCCCATGGAAAGAATTCACTTGGCTGTTACACAAAACAAAAACCTTTCAACCTTAAGTAAAAGTGGGGGCCTTTGCCCTCCACCCCAACTAAATATACTAACTCTGAGATTGCTCCAAATGGAAAATTCCCATTAACGGCCAAGCAAATCCTTTCCCGGAGAAAAAAATTTGCTTAGCTAGCCATTTGAGGTTTGGCTCTTTAGATCTTTAGCGGTCAATCTTTTGTAGTTCGACAAGCTAAAGTTTGGTCAAATTAATAGTGACCCGGTTAGAGGTAGATGAGGCTCAATTACTAACAGGACAGGAGGAGATGAGATAAATATGATGCTGTATAACCAATCTACATGAAAGTCCCCGGGAATGAATGATAATACTGTGGAAGTCTGGAAGCTAGGAGGGAAAAAAATGATAAAAATATGGAAGGCTTTCTTTAACAGTATTTTAAGAGGAGGAGAAGTACCAACGTCCTGGAAGAAAGCTGTGGTAGCTATAATACCTAGAGAGGGTAAAGCTTCATCAGATCCAGCTTCATACAGGTCTATTTCAATACTAAACCGTGATTATAAAGTATTTTATGTCTATAATGGCTAAAAGAATGGCAAAAGTGATGCCAAAACTGACAGATATGGATCAAAGTGGTTTTGTGGAGGGGAGGCAAACATTTGACAAGATTAACAGAACACTGATGATCCAAAGGGAAGCAGAATATAATAAAATACTACTGTTGCTGGTAGGTCTTGATGCAGAGAAAGCATCTGATGAAGTAAGCTGGGAATTTATGAGCAGGGCAATGGAAGCATTTGCACTCCCGGAAAAAAATATAAGCTTGTTTAGGAGGATATATGAGGGATCATAGGTGAAAATTAAAGTAGGTGGGTTCCTCTCTGGTAACTTCTGCTTGAGCAGATGAAGCAGGCAGGGGGTGTCCTCTTTCCCCTTTGTTATTTGCAATATAATTAGAACCACTGGCAAAGAAAATAAAGGACTCAGATTCAAGGACATAACTGGTATGATAGTCAAGAAAAGCTGGCTCCATTTGCAGATGATATTTTACACCCGATAAAAACAGGGGAAGGACATTACAGTGTTGTGGAATTTCGAGACCATTTCAAATCTTTTCAGAAAGCAAAATTAATGAAGCTAAATCAAAGGCAATGGTGGTAAATTATGTACTCACACACAAATTGGTTCAGCGATATCATTTTATGGGCACATGAAAAAATTAAGTATTTAAGAGTAGGATTAAAAATTATTTTGATGTTGCAGCTAAGAATATGTAGAAAGAGACTAAAAAGATAATACAAAAATTGAGAAATTGGAAGCTCTGTTATATGGACATGAATAGTAAGACACACGTATTTAAAATGTTTTTAGTCCCTTTAGTCATACACAGGTCAAGCATCAACCAGAACAGAAGTTGTGGACAGCAATTAATAAAAAGTTGAAGGATTTTATCTGGGAGGGGAAGACAGCAAGAGTCAGGTAGGATAAATGGATTCCTCAATAGAACAAGGCAGATTGGGGTTACCCGATTTGAAGGGGTATTTTAGAGCTACACAGTTAACATAGCTACACAGCACAAACAGAAACCTATAATTCAAACTGGAAAGGGATGATGATGAAACAGTGGGGAAGATCAGGAAACTAGGAGAGACTGGGATTTTGGATGCAGATTTTTAAGGAAAACAAGAATTAATCATACAGAATATTGTATTCATAAAGTAGCAGAAAATATTTTAACAACTACGCGAACACAGGAATGGAGAAAGGAGATTCTGCCGATAGGGATGACTGTAATTAGGGATACAGACAATAGGCAAGAGGTTGCTGGAATTCATCGGAAAAAAAAATTGGCAAAGGAACCAATGTATTGGGAGCAAATAACAGAGGGAAAGGTAATGGAATGGGAAGATGCCAAGAATTTATTTGGACTGCAGGTTAGATTGCCTTCCCTACCAAGGACTGATATCAGGGTACAGATAAAGAGAAAGAAAAGGGGGGGTCCTAAATGAAAGACCAGGAATGGTAGAGTTTTTAGTAGAATCTAGAACAGAAAGAAGCTAATGTTAAAAAAGGAATAATTAGTAGGGCATATAAAATATTACATGATAACTATAAGAATCAATCAAGAGGAGGTTAGAAAGGATTGGGAAGAGAGACTGGATAAGCAATGTGCAGCAAAACAATGGGGGCGCATATGTATATCTCCCAAATATGCAACAGAATCTAGACGATTTAGGATTTTTGCTTGGAAATGTTTACATAGGTATTTTTATGCCCCAAGTAGACTCCAGAGATTATGGCAAGCTAGCCTAAGTAGTCAATAGTGATAGTTCATAAAGATGACTTGGCAAGTAGCCTATGGTTGATCCCTGATGTATTCCAGAGGACAAGGAAGTGGGCTTTGATAAGGATAAACTATGAAGAATTCTAAAAGATTCGACACAGATAGTAAAACCAAACAATGCAGTCTGGTTGTAGGTCAAATCAGGGAAGTTTCTCAACAGAAATTAGTAAGAAAGTAAATCAATGACATTGATCAGTTTAGTGAACAAAACCTCTCCGTACATTTCTCTCCTTCCTCCAGATTTCTGCAAACTGAGCTGTTAAGTGCAAGTGAAGCACAAATGATACTATGACCAAGTTAAAAACTTTATCGCTCATCAGACAAAAGCCCACAGCTCACAATTTCAATAAGCCTTAAGACAAGTGGTTGGTAACTTCTTGTGGAAGACAATTTTATCACATGATGGGACTGGGCTCCCTTTTGAAATGTTGGCACTCGAAAAGCCAAAAAAAAAAAAAAAAAGACCAAAAACCCAGAGAAGAGCATATCTAGAAAATCACTTTTCCCCTTAAAACTTCTTTTTGCAGGGGAAGGGGGGAGCCACCCACAACTTATATATATCCACTCAAAGACTGCCATACCTCAGAGAAAAGGGAGTATTCCAAGAAATGGCATCTCGGAATTGGTATACACAAGTCTGATCCGCCATTTGTTCTCCATGTTTTGAGATACACGATAGTGGGTTTCAGATGGTTACATGGGAGTGACATTTAATGGGAACCACACCAATGCACAAAGAATAAAATGTCACAAACTAGATGGGGAAACTAATAGGTTATAGGCATCGCAATATAAAGAAAATAGATCAAGACATGGCAGATAACAGAGTGCAGGATGACACTGGAAGGTAAATCAGGAAACTGTGCCTTTCAATAGATCATATTCAGTTCTATGGCATGCAGCAGATTACATTTTAGCAATCTGTAGTACATCAACTGTCTCTATGTTTTATGCAGGTTTATCTTTTTCACAGTTCTTACCAAAGATTTGCATTTTTTCTCAAATGGCTTACACTTAATACACTGGCACTCAGTTAACACAAAACCTGGGCTAAGCTCTTTGGATCTGTCAGTCATCTGCATTTCTTTGCTTAGTCTTCCTCACAACAGCCCTATGTCTCTCTCCTCTTTTCAGTGTCTAGCCTTTTAGGCATCTTCACATTGCAAATAACCCACTCATTCACATTCAGACTTTGCTTTTTTTTTTTAATCCGTTAGCCCATCAACCACAAATTTATAGTTCCCTATTGAAATGTCGGCAATTGAAATGCTCAGTGCCAACAAGCCAAAAAAAAAGGACCGAAAGCCCAGGAAAAGAGTGAATCTCTAAGACATCTCTACCCCTTTAAACTTTTTTTTATAAGGGGCAAGAGCCTCTGCACCCCTGATGTGGAAGGGCAAGCCCCCAAGCCCTCAAAATTTCTATATCTCAAATCCAAGATCACCATACCATGGAGAAAAGGGAACATTCCAGGAAACAGCCATCTCAGGCTAGGTATATGTATGTCCTTTTATAGGCCATTCAGTTTTAGTGTTTCGAAAATCACTCTAGTTGGTCCTGACATTTCAAATAGCTCCCCAAAGTTATTCCTGCATATATGACAAGTTGCTCTCAAGCTCCCTCAAACAAACCTCTTATCTGTCCCTACTTTGCAGGAATGTTCCTATGTTCAGGCCTAATTTAGGATGTCCATACCTAGGATGGCCATATTTTTGAAGCTATATTTTCAGGTTGGATTTATCCCTTCATACAATTTTTTGAATCCCCCTCATTACATGTGATTGTTGAAGCAATCTAGTACACAACCCCACTTAAAGAAAGAGGAAAAACTTCTTACAACTCTCTCTCTCTGAAACAAAAAACATGACATTGTGTGGTACAATTTTGCAATGCAGTTCATAAAAGTGTACAGATTTTACACTGTCTCTCCAATAATGTGCTTATATTTTCCATCATTTTCTCATAAATATTTTTCTGAATAGTATCTAACATTCCAACTGGAAAGGGTAAGAGTTATGTGTTATTTGGTATTTCAATTTTATACTAATTAGATGCTCAGATTTTCAACTGGATGCTCCTATTTTCAAGGGGCTTTGTTCCTATATTTAACGTCTGCAGGTTGAAAGGTATGCCCCCAAACTTCCACTGTGCAATCTGGTGCAGTCAAAACCAAGTCCGTGCTATCATTTATTTCCTGCTCGTTCTGCTATGATGCTGTCACTTTCAGCCATTCCAAATAAATTTGCATCTAGAGAGAAACCTACTACTCCACCTCTGCATTCATCTTACCATCACCACCACCTTTATTTCTCATAACTGTTTTATCACCCTCATTTCAGGCTCTTAACCTTTAAGAATATTCAGACACAGCGCCCCCTCCCCCATCTCTAAACAGCAAGATTCTTCCCCATAGTCCCCTCTCACTATCCCCTTTGATTCACACTCTTCTGAGTTTTCCTTATTTTACTTTTTTCTTAACACTAATTACTTTCTCTTCATAACTTTAACAAACATTACTATCTGCACTACTGCTATCTACACTAACTGCACTTTGTGATCATCATCCACCAAAATTACAAATACTTGTAGAACTATGAATTATTTCTTCAAAATACTTTTTGTCAATTTTCACTAGGTCAGTCAACGCCAAGTGAAAATTCTCAACGCCTTCTCCTGGATTTAGGTTATGTTCATTAAAGGGTGGAAGGCTGCTCACAGTAACTGAAGAATCTGGTTTAAATTCAACAAAACTATCAAAAACATATGTTAAAATTTTCTTCAAACTTCAAAAAAGGGGTTTTCTGTGGGCAGAACAACTCCTGACAAGGGCTCTGCTGTTTTACATCCCTTTACATGACATAGCCATCTTCTAGTGCAGTACACTGCACCTTGGGGAAAAGAGATTGTCCTCAACTCTGCAGCAGACTGCTTCAATAAAGAATTTAGAGCAGTTGTGCGTCTACACCCACCTACCTGTAAAATAATTTATGGTCACATGATCAATGCCTATTCATCAAACATACTCGTACCTGGCCCCATTTATGTACACAGTTTTGTTTGCTGAACATTACTTAACTATACTTCTCAACACCATATACCTGTACATACTCCAATGAATATTTCACTGCTTTTCTAACATGATACTCGGATACCATTGTTTATTGCATCTAATTTTACGCTCTTCCCTTTTCTATTTTACATCCCTCAATCTTTTTTTCATTCTGTTGGCATCAGTATCCATTGTAGCACTGTTTTAATTTATACTTTTCAAAGAGGCATCACAAAATAGTAATTATCATGTCTACCATATCCACCTAGTCAGTAAACAAGAAAGAAAAAGTAAGGACTCCTACATACTTTGATGTTTAGAAGAAAAATATGCAAACTTGTTTTCATTTTCAACTAATTATACTCAATACTGCAATATAGCTTATATAATTTATGCTTTTAGTGTTCAAAATAAGTATGTTCATTAATCACTGTAATTATGTTCTATGTTACACAAAATCAGAAAGTACTAAAAATAAACCTCAAAGAACCAGATCCCTTTGTTTGAAATGTAAATTGATCCTGGCTTCTATAAAGCAGCACAAGTGTTTTTTTCCTTAATTTATTTAACAAAAATCAACATCTTACACCTACTCTGTCAGAATAAACAAGTTACTTTCTTTTCATCATGAATCCCTAAAAAAAAAAAATATATATGTATACACACACACACACACACACACACATGTGTGTGTGTGTGTGTGTGTGTGTGTGTGTGTGTGTGTGTGTGTGTGTGTATATATATATATATACATACATACACGTATGTGTGTGCGTGTGTGCATGTGTATTGTGTATAGATATATATATATATATATATATATATATATATATATATGCGTGTGTGTGTGTGTGTGTGTGTGTGTGTATAAATTTGATGGCCACCTCTTTAACCAGTAAGCAAATTCATCAGAAATTTCAAACACAAGTAAAGATCAAATAGAGTAAAGTATTCACATAACTTTTTTTTTTTAAGAATTTTCTTCATCACTGTTAAGCATTTGCTGTAAAAAAAAAATGTCTTCACCATAAAATAGCAGTTTTAGTACAAGGCAGGTATTTTATTCAGAATTAGATATTAACCTCTAATATTTTGGATAAGGCAACAAGAGCACTATGATCATTACACAAACAGAAATTTGAATGGACACCAATGGCAGCCAGTCCAGTCAGTCATACTTTTATTCTGTCAGAAGAAAGAATTGGTTCTGCATGAAACTGCAATTACACTCAAGATGGGAAAAAGAAAAGCATGTTAAGCACCCTGGTACAGTTAAGAATGCATCTTATTGCTAGGGATTAACAGCAGACAGTACTGGCCAGCTCAGGTAGAGGGCACCAGGATAGAATCAATGACTGCAAAGTCATCCCCAGTAAAACAGTCGTCCAACAGCATAAACCAATTGTTACCACAATCAGCTGCATGCAGTGGTCTGAAAAGGATCTATAGTCAACAGAGACCAGGCTGAAGTCATGGAAGTTGACCAGAGAGAAAGCACAACAGTTCAAGGAATTCCTCAGGGCTCTAGCACCCCAAGAAAAGGAGTAAATAGGTGGAGTCAAAGACAAAGAATGCCAGCACCTCAAAACAGCATGTGTGAGGACTGCAGAACAGATATGTGGCCAAGCCAGACATGGAAACAAGGTACATAAGGAAAGCTGGTGGTGGGATGCAGAAGCCCAGGAGGTCATCAAAAGAAAGGAGGAATGCAGGAAAAAGTGGGATTTAGAGAAACCTGACCAGGTTAGGAAGGAATACTGTTTGGCTAATAAAGAAGTTGCAACAGCAAAGAATAGGGCATCAGAGGCACTCTAGCAGCTTCTGCAAAGTGACTCAGTAGGTGGCACAAAAACTACAGCAGGTTGCAAGGCAAAGACAGAAAGACAAAATAAGATAGTCAGATACGCTTCATAAGGGATGCCAGCAACAACCTTCTCACCAATCCACAGACCATCAAAGGCAGATGGAAGGAGCATTTCCAGCAGCTTCTGAATGAAGAAAACCCCACAGAAGCCATACTGCCCAAGAAACAGCCTACAATGATAGAAGAGGAGCCCACCCTAAAAGAAGTAAGGATTGTACTAAGGAAAATGAAGTCATGGAAAGCAGAAGGCTCAGATGAGGCCACAGCAGATAAGATTAAGATGCTGGGCGAGATTGGGAGAAATGACTCCTGAGGGTACTCATAGCAGTGTGGAGAGAAAGGCGTATCCCAGATGACTAGTAAATAAGCATACTCATACCAGTGTATTAGAACAAAGGGACATCCACAACTGTGGGCAGTACAGAGGCATCAAACTACTATCACACTGCATGAAAGTTCTGGAAAGGATGACTGATAAACAGATACTTAGAGTAACAGAAAGTAAGATGGGAGGGAAATGAGCAGTTCGGATTCAGATAAGGATGCAGCAGAAGTGACCCGATGTTTGCAGTGAGATAGATAGTTAAGAAGACATGCTACAGATGAAGAATGAGTCCCATCTGGGCTTTCCTAAACTTGGAGGAAGCATATGACGAGGTCCCAGGAAAGGTGATTTGGGCAGTACTGCGGTGGTTCAAAGTCACAGAATCACTGGTAGAATTAGTGCAGGCTATGTACAAGGACCCAATGACTCAAGTAAGAACAGTGTTAGGCCTCACACAGGGGTTCCCAGCCAGCTCTGAGCCCACTGCTGTTCATGCTGGTAATGAACTAAATTAGCAAACAGGGTGGAGGAGAGAGATCAACAAAGTTGCTGTATACAGGCAAGATGGCATTGCAGGCAGACTCTGAGCAAGAACTTCAGCAAAAGATAGGGGAATGGAATGCAAAAATGAAGACACATGGAATGAAGTTAAGTACAGATGAGTCAGTGGTAATGGCAGCAAACTGGGGACATCAGAAGAAGCTGAGAATTGAGATAGAAGGGAAGCAGTGGAACAAGTAAATAGCTTCAAGTATCTCGGAGGGGTGGCTGAGGAAAAGGGAAGTCTGAATGAAGAGGTCAAAGCTAGAATTAGAGGGGCTGCAGCCAACTGGCATATAGTTGCAGGTGTAGTCTATGACAGAAGAATGTCAAAAAAGTTGAAAAGTAAGCTGCTGTACAAGACAGTGGTGTGACCAGTACTAATGTATTGTACAGAAAACCTGGACAGTACAGGCAGAGAAGATGAGGAAGCTAGAGGTGATGGAAATGAAATACCTGAGAAGCGTGGTAGGATGCACACTGTGGGCCACACAAAGAAATGGGTACATAAGAGCAGAAGCCAAAGTAGCTTTGATTGCAGAAAAGATCCAACAGAACAGATTATGGTGGTTCAGACACATGTGCAGAAAAGCAGAACACAATCCGGTGAAGAAGACTTGGAACAGATAAGAAGAAGGTAAGAGGAAACCCAGGATATCCAGCAAGAGGTGGATGAATTGTGTGAAAGAAGATCTGCGAAAGCTGGGCATGAGTGCTGAAGAAAGCAAGAATGTGGCATTGAATCGAGAGAGATTGTGACAGTTAACATGACACTGTGACCCCGTGTAGAAAATGGGAAAAAGGGGGCTGGTTATGATGAGTACTGCCCAGCAAAGAAAAGTAGCAGATGGGAAGACAGATTTAAAAGCTGTCAGAAACTTCCACAGCCACACTTATAAACAAAAAGCAGAACAAAGTGTCTTAAGCTTTTAAAACCTTCATTCTTCAGAACAATTTGTTTCTACCTGAAATCTGACAGTGTTAAGTGCTTTACTGGCTTTCAAATACTTTGCAAGCTCTCAAAACTCAGACTTACTACTGCTCACAAGCTCATATTCAAACCTTCTAGTTGTCCTTCTCTGTCACCTCTTTAACCCCCTACATTCCCAACCACTCTCTAAGATCAGAAAACTACAATCTTCTAAACATATATAAGCCTTGTTGATCCCTTGGCCACCTACTATTATCCTGCTCCCTAGCTAAACTCTGGAATTCTCTCCCTACCACCCTTCGAAATACTCAGAGCCATTCAAACTTCAAAACTCTTCTCCAATCTCACCTCCTTTCAAAGTGGGAATGTTCCTATACCCCTACCACAAACTCCTTTAACACCATCTCCCATGCACTATATACCTCAACCTTCTATCACTGTGCTCTCTTACCCTTTGTCTCTACTTCCTCTCATACCCTACACCTCATAAACATCCCCCAGCCCACTCCCTTCTCCAATATATACCACCTTTTACCTCTTCCACCTCACCTTCCTCTCTCAGTCCTCTCCTCATATTCTAACTTCCAAAAAAAAAAAAAGCTTATTTTTTTTATCTGTATATAAATGTTTTGCTTGCATGTTTTTTTTTCATCTGAAATGCCTGTACTTTTAATACGGTTAGATTACATGAATCTCACTTTTGTAAATCATAACCTAGGATTTGAAATGCTGTCTTTTTTTTAACAAATTGTATATTATCTCTGTATTTTTCACTGTTCTACTACTTTATTTACTTTTGTATAACTATTGTAAAATTATCTATATCCTGTGGAGCTTTTCTCCCGGGCGTCCACTGAAAACGGGCTCTTCCAGGCCCACTGGACTATCCCGGTCAAACTGTAATAAATAAATAAAACACTTTGCACTATTACACTTCATTTCCATAACTGGCAGACATAGACGAGATAAAGACTCATGTACTATAAAGAATTATGATCAGGTCACACAGACCACAACTTCAATGTGCTGTTGACATGAATGCCAAAATGTACCTCTAGAGCTTCACTCTTGAGGTAAACTTCTTGGCTTTCATGTTTCAGAGACATAAGCTGGTTATGACTGGAGACCTAATCATAATCTCCTGATGAAAACTGTACATTTAAGACAGAAAATCAACTAAGACAAAGTCTGCTACACTGCAGAGTACAGAGAAACTGCTGATCTGCAAAGCATCAAAAATGTCACATAGCGAAGAAGAAAACAAAAACATAAGGACAAATTACGATACAAAGTATGATGAATTTTGACTAAACAAAAAAGTAACAAACATAAGGATAGAGTTCAAAAGTAGAAAGGCAAAACAAAAAAAACATATTCCTGCCAAACAAAAAAGGTATATTAGAAAGATATAACAAGTCTGTAGCCTAAAAATATGACTTTAAAGAATGCAAGAAAGAGATTCAAAATAGCATCCTTTGTAACTGTAAACTGGACTGCAAATTGCAAAACTACATATCATAAGAAATAAGAGATTCCTAGAAAATTAATAAATAAATTCCCTATATCAGGAAGTTAGTACAACTACAGGGCATAAAGTTCTCGACCTGACTGGAACTAATACAGCCACTGTATCACCAGCCTAGCTTCTCCATCAAGTCTAACCATAAATGTGAATCCTCCTTTTTCAACATCTCTAAAATCCCTACGGTCAATAATTCTGAATTCAAGGATTTCAGACAGACAAACCTCCTCCAGCCCTATTATGACTATTCAAATTTGCTTGCAATATTCACCAGACATGATAAAAACACAACTGTAATTTAAATAAAGGAGCTCTCTCTATTCCCACTAGACAAGTGCCTAGACCTGGCCATCCCTATGAGAGGTGGACGTTAAATAACAAATAGCTTCACTCACTCAAGCCTATACTTCCAATTAATAACCACGCTGCCTTAAAGCATCCAGAACTTTTTTTTTTTTTTTTTTTTGAGTCTGGCTTCTAAAACAAAGTGACCTACCAGCTAATAATAAGAATTATACAATGACAGGTTACTGATATTCAAAAATGAGCACACTGATTAGACATCTCAACCAGTGTGCCCATTGTCACTCGAACATATTTATTAATAGAAAAAAAGTCCTGCTGCTAAAGTACCACTGAGCAGCCAGACTTTTCTTTTGGGATATTTTATTGAGGCAGACCACAATACAAGAAAAATCAGGTGTGTTCTGCAAAAATAAAGAAAGAGCAACGCACCTGACTTTCCTTCTATTTCTGCACTGCCCCTCCTTAAATTTCGGCACACTTTCGTACCTCTCAATTGTCCTGATCTTTGCAGAATGTCCACATTTTTCCCCTCATAGTATTCCCCTTTTATGAAGCCACTGCAGTTGAAGTCATTAAATAATGAAATACATTTCAGATTTAGTTTTTATACCCTTCATAAAATCCACGGTTAAAAAAACAGCTCTCTTTTCTCTATTGCTTCTCTTCAACAGCACTGATGCACTGTGCAAGCATAGCAACATAACTCCCATACACATGCACTTTACATCAGAAAATGTGGAAGAACAGGAAACAATGCAGAGGAACAAAATGGTGCCATTATACAATGACACTGTTTAAGAAAGTCAAGTAATTTCTTTCTTAAATAATGTCATTGTACAATAACTATAACCTACTCGTGGCCACAGGTACATCAGGATTTACCCACATTAGCTTTGTTTAATCACACAGGCTTCACCCTCGTGATCAAACTAGGTGTTGAGTTAAATAAACTTTATAACAAATGAGGAAAAAATTATAAGACCATACAACAAATCTAAAATTCTTCATTTTAAAGACTGCACTAGGAATAGTAACAAGGAACGAAAGGCCAGTATCAGGGCTAGTAATGCAACTGTCATGAACTCAACTGTTAATTACATATCCTTTAAGAAATAACACATACAGTGTTCTGCATTTATCCAGAAATGCACCACTTACTGATAACCATTAGACATAACAAAAATACTAGCAAACAAATTTAGTGGAAACTGTCTCATAACAACTATCTTAATTCCACAAATTCCCAAATCCATTATAACTCCTAATACCACAAAACAACAGGTACTGAATGTGTTCTCAAAAACTATGTCAATAGGGCCTAATAATTTGTATGTCTAATAAATAGCACCAAACATGCTATTTTGGAGTCCTTTCTTAAACTGTTTAATATGCCTTTAGCTACAGGATTTGTCCCCAATGTATGGTCAACTGCAATGGTGCAGCCCCTACACAAAGGAGACCATACCACTAACCTGGGAAACTAAAGAGCCAATGGTCTAACTCTGATTTACAAATCAATGGAAAAAAATCATGTCTGACCTCAAACTATTTTATAAAAAATGATATTAGGCTAGAACCATATCAGTTTGAATTTGTCAAAAGAGATCCTGCCTAGTTAGTTTAGTTAATTTCTTTCAGAAAGTCACACTAGCTGTAGTGGTCGTTCTGTTCACACAGCTTACCTGGACCTGGGCAAAGCATTCAATATTATAATCCCTCCATGTTATCATTAATAAGCTAAGGGCCTTAAAAGTAGATCCATATGAGATGATGAAGTGGATCGGCAACTGGCTGAAAGTTAGAACTCACACAGTTCAGGTGGTAGGCGTTTACTCAAAGTAAGAAAGTTACTAAGAATGTGCCAGAGGGCTCAGTACTGGGGCCGCTTTTTTCATAGTCTACTTCTGAGGTAAATGAATCATATGTACAGTGGAAGATGTTAGCATGATGTGTAATGTAGGGGAACACAACTAATTACAGATTTCTGTAGCTTGCCCAATTGCAGTTACAAATATATATTATATTTGCAGGAACTGGTAATACGTGTATGACTATGCAGGTCTAAGTAATGTATTTAGCTTGTAGTCAGACCTTATTAATAAAATAAATCAACTGCCTATGCAACTTAGTTTAAAGTGCGTCTCTAAAACACTTATATTTATATTTTAGACAAGATGTATTTTTCAGTCTTTTTCTTAAATGCCATGAGGTTCTTGACAAATTTAAATTTTACAGGGACATTACTAAATGATGCTAAGGCAAGTTTGTTGGATTCACATGTTGCCAAGGAGAACTGTGGTCTATGTAATTTAATACTCTAATATCTCTTTAAGGAACAGGGGGCATCTCATACCATAACTTTATTAACCAGTATATCAGACTGTATTGATCATTTAGTACTTTGAAAGTAAAAGTGTTAAAACAAATGAAATCCTAGCAAAAAAAAAAAAAAAAAGGGAACGATTTAGCTTTTTGTGTTGTGTTAATAGTGATGGTCATTATCATTTGCCAGGGGAATGTGCAGAGAGAGGAACAATAACTGGCAAAGCATATCCTAACCTTGGAAATATCATGTTAATGGCAAGTGCCTTTCTGTCTCCTAAATACATTTGACATTTTGTTAAGCTCCTTTAAAGTTTGGTGCAAAAATCCTGGTTGTCACAATTTCAGTATGGGTAATGGATGATAATGTCTAGTTAAATGAAAACCCTCAATTCTTTTGCTGTGTAGTGATATGTCAGAAATTATGAGAAGGATCTCTAATGCACACAGGGTTTTGATTGGCAATCCTTTTAACAATAATGAAGATCAGATGTCAGATTCTGAAAGTTTGAAGATTATTTTTTCTTGCCTCAGTTTATTCCACCACCTGTGGCATTGATGACAGCCGTCTTCCAGTCTTCACACACTTCGCCGTACTCAAATAACATGTTAAAAATAACAAGTAGTAGTTCTTCACTAATTTT
Organism: Protopterus annectens; assembly: GCF_019279795.1. Lineage (NCBI taxonomy): Eukaryota > Metazoa > Chordata > Ceratodontiformes > Protopteridae > Protopterus > Protopterus annectens. The sequence continues at coordinate 156,813,938 of NC_056730.1, read as the reverse complement.
AGCTTAGTTTTTTGTAAAAACAAACTCAAAGCAATGAGTCTTAATAGTCCATCATTTTCCATTCTAGGAGTTATTTCAGAACCCCTTCTTCCTGTGAAATTAATGGTAGACAACCATCCTAAGTAGACATACTGTTGCAGTTTGTTAAACAATTACCATAATTTCAGGAAACAGCTACCAGTCCTTTTTTAAAATCATATTACATCATCTCCCAGTAACAGAAAAAGACCCAGCTTGGTAGCTCTAGCCACCACCTCTACCCTGTCCAGTACTGCAGAGTGACGTTGTTTGCCCTTGACACAGACCAAAACTATAATCCATAGCCCAAACTGATGAAAAGCTCCCCTGCCTATACCCAGCCTTATAACACCATTCATGCAGTAGACAGGGACTTCACCTTGTACCTTTTACCACATGCAAGCAAGAGAGCGTGACACAAAGTAATGAATACCTGCTCTCTACAGGTTGCTGATTCTTAGGCTTCTGAGTCAGTAAAGCAACAGGGTCCACCCAGGCAATTTCCCCAGAATGGGACAAGCAAGCCACAATTCACTTGATACCATTCCTTCTATTGGACTCTTAATGATGAAGCTAACTAGAGAAACTCCAATTGCAAGCAGCAGAGCTGGGAATAAAATTCAATTCTTCTGTTGAACAATGCTTGCCTGGTAGATGCAATGCTAAACAAATGAGAAACAGCAGAAGCATGATGAATGCTTAATGCAAATGATATTGGTTTCAAATACTCCTCTACAAGGCTCCTCTTTAATCACTGCAATTACAATGTAGCAAAATATAACCTACTCTAAGATGCTATGATGTTACAGCTCTATGTTTAGTTGAAGGTGGTTTGACAGTCTGACATTAAGTTTCCAGTGACCAAAATTTCAATGAACTTAATTTCAGCCAGCTGTAATGGAAGGTTACAAAGCCCACTACCAAACCCATAATTTATCTCCCCACCCCAGGTTCCTGGTTCTTGGCACCTATGAAGATCTAGCTGATGGCAGTGACTCTGCCCCCATTTGTTTCTCAGCTAACCAAGAACTGATCTCAATCAATCAAACAAGTAGCTATTGGGGATTTTTTTTTTAATGTTCATGGGGTTCCTCCCACTAAGAATGCCTGCAGAGTCTGGACTTAGAGGGAGAGTGATAGGGGAAACGGTAGGGAAGGTAGGAGTGCCAGTGTAGGGAGTTGACAGTACTCCAGAATTTACTGGAGAGAGGAAGGCTGCCAAGGCTCACTGCAACAGAAGAATTAAGAGATGAGCGATCTCCACGATACAAGCAGCATACTATTTGATTATGAAGTAGTACATGTGAGGAAGTGCACATACACCTCCTGTAGGCAGCCGCTCCTGGGCTTCCAAGGCTGCCAAGGGGTGGAAGGAGGTTATGGCACACTCCACATCAGCATTAAGATGGCCCTCCAGTGTCTCATCTCTCCACAAGTAATAAATGTGGGTCCGGTTTAGCCCAGGGGAGGCTAAGGAAGGTCAGGCAGACCCAGTGAATTAGGAGAGGATCTACTGGCAGCAGAAAAGACAGTTGTAGGTAAGGAAGCAAAAAGAAAATCATGGCTACCAGGTGGTATGAACACTGGCTGTAGGTGACTGACATTGTTGATGGTAAACTTCGACCCCATGTAAGAAATGGGAAAAAGGGTGATAATGCCAATGCTGGTTTCCTTACAGAGAGACAAAAAAGGTAAAGCCTCATTCCCAGTGATAATGTCTGAGAAAAAACAATTACTTGACAGAATCATGGCTGTCTTCTCATTAGAAAAGTCTGAAAATATTGGAAGAATATCAAAACCATCAGTCCTAGCACATTTATAAGCCTGCATTGCTCCTGTACTTTTCAGATCTCATGTCATTTTATTTAGATATTTTAATTAATTTAGTTAGTAAGCAAACTAGCCCTTTTTGATACTTTTTAGCCACACCAATGACCAGAAGGTCAAATATAAATAGCCAATCAGCATTCTTTTGGGATAAGCATACAGCCTGGACAAAGCCGACACATATGAACAGAACATGCAAAGTTACATGCAAAAGGTGACTGGAGGTCAGGACTATACTTTAGACCTGTGAAGTAGAGATAATTGCCATTGGGGTGCACCCCCCAAACACACAAACACTTTCCAGGCAAAGTATGCATGTTGTGACACCTTTAAAATGCGTTGCAAAACAGTCTATGGCTTTTCTTATGATGAGCTGTCCACATCTCTCTACCACTTTAAAGAGGAAATTCAAGTTCTACACATTCCAAGTAGAGCTTCAAAGTCTTATGTTGATTCCACTTGGCACGGAGTACTGGCTGGTGTATTATAATAAACTAATGGCAATTACTAGTGGAATGGCTGCAACCATATATGTCAGAAGAAAAAATAAACATGTGCATAAAAATGGCACAGGGCTGTTATTGGTGTTGGCTGAGACTCTAGATGAGTGACTGTGTTAGTAAGTGACTCAAATACAAAAGAACATTATGGGAGTGTACCATTAGGACGTCTGTCATCTGGATACAAGATTTTTATACTTTGGCACCTCAACCAAAAAACAGTGACATACATGTCATAAAAATGCTTGATGAAGAAGAAAAAAACAGAGTGGAGTGGAGTGCACTGCTGGAAATGACTTGGCCCTGTTCAGAAGCAGAATAATGTCTGCTGAAATGTTCTGATCTTGATATGCAAAAATAAGCATCTAGAAGTCAAGAAATATCATCCTTTCATCTGTGGAAAGGAATAACAGGGACTGTAATGAAACCATCTGACACATTTATTCCTATAAATATGTTTAACCAAAAGTCTAATGCAAGTCCTTATATGGGGACATTACCTCACTGCTAGCGACTAAGAAAAAAAAAACGGTTACACCATAATTTTTCTCACTTTGGAAACCTACTGGGTGGCTTTCATTTGCCACAACAGCAGAACTTCATATTCTGCAGTATGCTTCTAAAACAGAGATATAGCTGGAAAAGACAAAGGTGGAACAGAGGCCTGAAACAAGGAAAAACCTAGTCTCCTAATCAGTACCAACTTCCAAAAAAATAAATAGGACCATACTGGTGTATATGGACAAACACAATTTCTAAACAGGAAATGGGGAGGGTGCATTCAGGTGGATTCAAGGGCAATTAGTACTCTCTGTCAGGGGATTTGGCTCCACGGACCTGTACCAAAGGGGCTGTTGGCAGCGTTAGGGCTTCTCCTGACAGAAATGATACTTGCACTAATAATGATCTTATTGTAACCATGGGCAGTGATGGTTCCTTTGACTCATCTGTCAAGTTCTTTCAAGAAGTGGGGTTCACTGTGTCTACAGCCAAGCTAGTCAGTTCTGTCCCTCTCCGGCTCTTTATCCAATCATCAGCTTTAGGATGGAAAAGCAGTATTCTCTGTAAATGTGATTCAAAAACAGTACTCCAAAATCCTTGGAGAAACTGGATGAGACTCAGTCAGAAGTGTAAGCGGATTCCAATAACACATTCCTTTGCTCTCTCTCTCTCTCAGGTCCTTTATCCTATCATCAGTGATTCCAATAACACACCCCTTTGCTCTGTCTCTCTCAGGTCCTTTATCCTATCATCAGCTTCAGGACTAAAAAGCAGTGCTCTCTGGAAATGTGAGACGACAAACTGCACTTCAAAATCCATGGGAAACTGGATAACACTGAACCAGAAGTACAAGTGGATTCCAATAACACACACCTTTACTCTATTCACAATATCTACAATATGATATTATCATGTTGGCACAGGAGAAAAGAAAACCTCTTTTACTGACCATTACTAAATGTTACCTAGGTTAGATGATATGCCCCAAGATAAGTATCTGGTTAATAATGTCAAGCTCTCTCTCTTCCCCATCAGAAAATATGAGAACATATCACATAGTTTGGAAATATACTCCTATCGCTGGTGTATGTTTGTTCTACTTGTTACTATGGCACCTTGCACTTCACAGCTTTGGTTTTGCAGGCTTTATTTGTTTTACTAGTGATTTTTTTTCCTGCATTTACCACCTCCTTCTTGAACATATAACATAACTCAATCTTAAAACAGCACCTGTGGATATAAGCATAATTTTCAGAGAAATTGAGAGACCAGTGTTCTCTGTCTGGAAGGCTGGAAAACCATAAAATAAAACTTACATTTTTACCACATCAAATGGGCTTATATTTCCTTACCTTACCTCTGCGAAGAAAAAGGAAAAAAATCCCACTCTGGAGATGACTTCTAACAGTGACTGGGAGAAACTCCCAGGGCACATGGTTTTAGAGAATGCAAGTCAGGAAGTCTCTCAGTAATGTGGGAGGTAGCATGCACTCCACAGGTTCATAGCTGTGTACTAGGCTAATGGCCCTGGAGCCTTTACAAGCCTAGCCCATAGGATTACCCTGGCATCATGCCTCCCAACCTTAGTTCCCAGTGCCTCTGTCAGGTACAGCCATTGGAGTGATCCCCACAGTGAATTTTCTATTTCCCATCCACTCATCAAGATTTCCCTTGAAGAGGGCCAGTGAGGTGCTCTGTTTGACATGTATGGGAAGTATATTCCATAGCATAGGCAGCCTCTGGGTTATGAACCTGTCACTCTAGCATGTTCTGTTGATTGTGGCAATGAGGTTGAGTTGTCTGGAGCATGTGGTACGGAGGGATTGGGATTTCTTTAGATGTAGCATTTCTAACTGAGCTGGGTCAGACATGGCTTTGTAAGTCAAGCAGAGATCGCCTCTAAGTAGGCGATATGAGACAGAGAATAGTTGGAGTTTTTTCAGTCTGTCCATATAGGTCAAGTGTTTAAGGCCTAGAATCCTCTTTGTAAGGTACTTTTGCGGCCTCTTCAATTGTTGCAGGTGTCTAGTGAGGTACATGCCAAATGGGGCATTGTACTCGATGACTGGCCTAATGAGGGAAGAGTAGAGGGAGACAATGTCCTCTTTCTTCCTGGATGCAAAACCCTTAGTAATGAGATGTGCCACATAGGACTTTCTGACCACAGTGGCAATGGGGTGGTCGAAAGAGAGGTTGCTGTCAACCTGTGTTCTCAGATCTCTTAACACCTTTTGTGTTCAGTGGACTACCATCAATGTGGTAATTCAGGGGAACTGGGTTTTTCCCAAAGGGAATGATAACATTTTTTGACACTGAGCTTAAGGCCATGGTTCTGACACCAGTCACTGGTCTCACTGAGGCCTTTTTGTAGGATGTCAACATCACCTGGGGGAGTTAACAATAGCTCCCAACTTGCAACCGTCTCCATACTTTGTCAGCCAGATTCCCTTCGTGTTGGCCTGGACTTCAGAAAAGTAGATTCCAAACAGGAGAGGACTCAGGAATGAAACCTGTGGGACCCCACTCTTGACTGGTTGGCAGTCTGACTTGGAGTCAGCTACTTTCACACTGTGGGTTCTATCTGTGAGCCAGTTTGCAACCCACCTAGTGATACAGGGGTTGATGCCTAGCTTACTGAGTTTTTCTATGATTCCTGAGTGCGGAATGGTATCAAAGGCCTTGTCCAGATCAAGGCAGGCTGTGTGAACCACCTTGACTTCATCCACAGCTCTGGTTACTGACTCAAAGAAGTCAACCAAGTTCAGCAGGAATGTCCTACCCTTCACAAAACCAAACTGTGTGGGATCCAGAGTTTGGAGGTTCCCTATATCCTTGTTTATTAGGTCCATGATGATGCATTCCATAGCTTTGCATGTCAGACATTAGGCAAATAGGGCGATAGTTCCCAGGGTCTGTAGCCGCTCTTCCTTTGTGGAGAGGGATGACTGTAGTAGTGCACCATTTCGTGGGGACAAAGCCTGAGTTGAGGCTGTGATTGAACAGGGCACACAGGTGAGGTGCCAGTTCACTCTGTAGTTCATGTAGCACACAGCCAGGGATACTGTCAGGTCCTATAGAAGCTGTATTCTTGGCCTTGGACAGTGCTGTTGTAACCTGTGCAGCAGTAATACTGGGTGCCTGGCAATCTACTGTTAATGTGAAAGGTCATTTGGGAGTGGAGAGAGATGTAAAGTTGGCAATGAATCAGTCAATCAGTATTTCGGCAATATCTGTTGGCTCGGTACAGGAGGTACCATTGTGCAGTAGCTCAGAGCAAATCTGGGAATTGCCATGGAGATTCTTTACATAACTACTGAAGGTCTTGTGGTTATCTTTACTATCTGCCAAAGCCCTTTATAATTCCAATGTTCACAATGAGCATGCTTTCTGGAAAAAAGCAGGTCCATAAACAGTTAATTGGCTATTGGACCAACATCCACTTTAAGCCTAAAAAAAGCTTACCCCAAATTTAACCAAACATTGCTAACGTGACAACATCTCAAGGAATCTTACAGTTATGATACAGACTTGTACTCATTAAGCATTCAAGGGCTGCCCCTGTCCATTAGGGACACAGGTGGCAAGACAGGCGGTAAAGTTGTGATTTCCCATCCATTGGTGGTCCAAGTTACATTTGAACATGGTTAGGGTTGAGCTTTGATTCACATAGATGAGAAGCCTGTTACATGGAAAGCGTAATCTTTGAGACACATACCTCTTTCCTGCTTATGTCACAGACAAGATTTAGATATCAAGAACAAGTATTTCTGATGCTGTTTGTCTTGCTGATGTGAACATATCCACCACTGCAGGGTAAGATGATGCCTTACAGGCTACGCATAGATCACAATGAAGCAGCCTATAGGTGACCAAGTATAGGTATAGGGCTTTGAGACTGTTCGAACAGGACATGTTTATTCCCTATATTCTTTTTTGTGAGTAACTTCTGTAGTCTCTGAAGCTGTTGCAAGTTCTTGGTAAGGAAAGGTAGGGAGAAAAATCTTGACCCTTTTCTGAATCCAACACAGGCTCTGCAGCCCCTATAAGTAGCAGAGTCCGGGTTTCTCTAAACAGTTCTGCTGAAATGAACTGATCTACCAACAGAATTCTTTCACAGGGAGGACAATCCATCTAATGAATTCTGTCATGACATACTTGACTTCTATAGTGAACCCATGAAGATCTGACACCATTCATAGAGTTTACTAGGCAAATAGGAAACAGAAATGGAATAACCTAGCCTTTCTTTTATATCGCTCACAGAGAGGGACAGAGAGAGAGAGACAGACACACACACACACAGATAGGAACAGAAGTGGATTACTTAGCCTTTCTTTTGTATTGCTCACACAGACAGAGAGACAAACACACAGGGACACATGCACATGCGCACACAGACGCTTGCACACATGCGTGCACACAGATGCATGTGCACACACAGACGCATGCTCACACACACAGAGACAGGTGCATGCACACAGAGACATATGCATGCACACAGACGAATGCACATACAGAGACGCATGCAAACACACGCACAGAGACAGACACATGCGTGTGTACACAGACTTACACAGATGCATGCGCACACACAGATGCATGTGCAGAGACAGACACATGTGCCCGGACACCCAGAGACAGACGCATGCGCCCGGACACGCAGAGACAGGCGCATGCGCTCGGACACGCAGAGACAGACGCATGCGCGCACGCAGAGACAGATGCATGCACGCAGACGCACACACAGAGACAGACGCTCACATACACACACACACAGAGACAGACACACACACACACACACACACACACACACACACACACACGCATGTACAGATAGATGCATGCACAAAGACAGACAAACAGGCACACACACACACACACACACACACACACACAGAGACGCATGTGCAAATGTACACACAGAGACACCCTGTGGACAATTTAGTGTCTCTAATCCACCTATCACATCTTTTGGATGTGGAAAGAATGTGAAATACCCACAGGAACCGCTATGAACAGACAAGAGTAAATGGAGATTATGCAAAGAAAGCATTCAAGCAGAGAATCAAACTGGAATAACTTCTTGCTGTAACATGACACACAAGCTCTAAAATGTGGCCTACATTGACCATGGCTAGGACCCACTGATCTTATGTAGTGAATCTCAGTTAGGGCAAACACAGGGAACTGTACCCATGAGCAGCCCAAGCCTATAGACAGGACAATGTAAGAACTTCTGGCAATCAACATTTTAAAAAACTTTATTGAAATATCACTTGTGATACTGGCAATCATACATTTATATAAATTAAATCAAACCATACAGACATATTCTCAGTTACAAACATTATAAATCAAAAATAATTTTCTGTACAATCACTGTCAAGTCCAGCGCTACATAACTCACTCAGTTCCCATCTTCCCTTAAACATCATTCCTCCTCCAAAACATTATTATACATGTATTGTTCCCACAATTCCTTTTTTATGTCATTTGCTCCTACCTTTTCTAAAGATCCCACTTCCAGTTTTTACCTCAGTTACTATATTCACTACTTCAAATATGGTTGGTTTGGACTTTGATTTTCATTTTCCAGTAATTGCCATTTTTGGCAATAACCAGAATTGAACTTATCAAGCCTTTACCATCTCTAGCCAATTCAGGTCCTTTATCGTAGCTCAAAAAGTTATTTCCTTAGTTACATCAATTTGCACCAATACTTGTGACAGAGTAGTCTGCATGCCAACTCATTACATTCACAAAAAAGTATGTTCTTAATTATTTCTTTCTTCACCAATCACACCTCTAACATTTGCAATCTACAAGAGGAAAAATTCTAAAGTATGCCTGGAGTATAACAATATATATACAAACACTTACAAGCAAAAATCTTAAGTCTTCTAGAGTTTGTTGAATATTTGGGAGGCACAAATATATCCTCCCATTGTTTCTTTGTGAACTGCTTATCTAATCTCTCTTCCCTGTCTTTTCTAACCTTCAGTGATTGATTCCTATATTTATCATGCAATATTTTATATGCCCTACTAATCATCTCTTTTTTAACAGCAGTTTCTGTTTTAGATATAACTAAAAACTCTACCAGATGGCATAATGGTTAAGTTTTTCACCACCCATACATAAGGTAGAAGGTTCGATCATGACCTCCGGCCAATGCCTCTTTGCAGTTTTGCATGTTCTCCCAGTCTCTCTGTGGGGTTCCTTCCACCGCCACAAAACATGATGAGTGGTTCTCTCAAACTCACCAACAAATGGAGCTGTGGACAGCAGCACAGACTCTACATGGTATCCTATATGGGGGAAGAGTTGTATTGACCGACCATTTTGGCATCTATGGTGGACAGGAGGACATGGATCACAGACTGTGCGCTGTGGCAAGGCTACCTACTCGACAGTGTAAAATATGGTCCTAGCTGATTCAGACATGTTGACTAATGTCATCAAATGGGCATGAGTATTAGTCAGCGATAAATGGGTTGAAGACCTGGCTTTACATCAGATATTCTATGGGGTTCAGAGAAGTGGGGTCTTGCTTTATTTGGTCTCTCAGTTATAACTTCACATGTTCTTTGCTGTAACAGTGAATCATTATAACCACAATGCTTAAATTCTGTAGACATTCTAATTCTATCTGAAAATTCTCATCATCCGTATTTAATTGACTAGCTCTCAACATCTGTCACTTGACTACTCACTTAAAAGTATGTCTTGCATGCATACTATTCCTGTGAACATAGCAGTTAGAGTGCACCTCTTTCCTGTGGACAGAAGCAACAGTACTATTATTGCACCTAGTCAAACGTACATCTAAATAATTAACATTTTCTGCACTTCTCTAAACCCCATAGAATATCTGATGTAAACAGTAGTTATACTGTGAATGCATATATGCGTTATGCCACCACGTATAATAGGAGATTGAATGGTATTAAAATATCACTAAGAACAATTGGGGAATCTTGAGAAACACGCCTGAGATACTAAAAATAGTAGGAGATGCGCTGTCTTTCTCATATCGGACCTGTCCTAACCTTAAACAGAGATTATGTTATAAGGATCTTAAATGTAATAAATTGGACATAAGTAAAAAAATATGGTACCTTCCCTTGTTATAAGTGCACATGCTGTAATATTACTACTAGTAGTGAATTTATACATCCAAAAACAGGTAAGAAATATATCCTTAGGTGTTTTGCTACATGCAGTACTACAGCTATTGTGTATTTGGCAAGTTGTAAAGCATGCCAAGCATTTTATATAGGGAAATGTATGAGAAGATTAAAGGACAGGATTATCGAACATAAATCAGAAGTACAGAGAGAGGTAACCAGTAATGCGTGAGGCAGACACTTGAGAAAGGGAATAAACATAAATTTATTTTTAGAGTAAAAGATATAGGATATAAAAATAAAAGGGGTGGTGAATTGAATAATGAGTTAGAAGTGTGTGAATATTCATGGATTACACCTTTGGAAGCAGATCATCCACCTGGTTTGAACACAGCGGTTAGTGTTAAACCCATTTTGAAAAAAGACGACAATTTTTGAAATAATTTATATATATATTGTTTCCCGTCTTTCCTGACCTAGAGTAGTCCAAATACAGGCTTTGCTGTATTCTGGACTTTTGGAAAGTTCCTGTGTTGCCCATTTCCTTTCTTGGATAAAGGGAGGCTGCTTTGTTCACCAGTGGCAGTGGGGAGCTTAGAGCAGCCTATCTATCCCTGGAGGAGTGTTCCCAGCACAATAATCTGGTAGTCTATTGGCCGTTTTGGGCCAATTTCTAGCTCTTTCAAGTCCCCCTGTATAAAACCCGCTTTGGCGCGGCTTTGCGCGATTTTGACCATAGTGCAGCATTGGGCAGCTCCGCTTAATTGGGTTTAAATCATTCTCGGCTCCACAAAGTCTGCTCTTCACTTTTTCCCTTAGAACTGATGTAGTTCTCATAATAAACACCCTATTCCTACTCTAAAGCCTGGCACTTGCTCACTAAAGCAATTATATAAGTCAGCACTAAAAAATTAAAAGCACTACACCCTCACAAACTCCCCTTGAGTACCTTGTTACCCATTGGCCCTTTTTTTTCAATTATAAAGGAATTCCCAATACTATTCTAGCACGTCCAAAGGTCAGTTGTCAATCTCCTCTCTGGTCCAGCTGGTGAATCTGGGAATCTTGAGGCAATGTTACAACTGCACCATGTACACAAACAACCCTCTCCTCCTCCCAACAAATTCAAACACATGTAAGAGATGCAACCATATAGCCAAACTGGAGGCTAAGCTCTCTCAACTCAGTACTGGCGTAACCAGTCAGGAGGAGAAGGAAACCACACTCACTACAATTCCAGTCTCACATAGACCTACCACGACAGCAAACCAAACACATTAACACACAAAAACATACTCGGAGGCTCTAAATAAAAATCTGCCTAAGCAGCAGGGACCTCCAAAGCAGACACCCAAGCAACCTCTACCCCAAAACAAAACAGGTGCAACACATAGCTCACAAAGCCAGTGTGCCGAACAGTTACAGCCCTTAAGGCTAAACAACACACCCGATACACTTGTAATAGGTGACTCTATCGTCAGGCACACTGACGTCCCGCTCACCAGGCTGAACAAGGAGAAGGTCACGGTGAGCTGCCTGTCGGGCGCTAGGATCCACCACATAACACAAGCACTCAGGTCACTCCAAGGCAAGTACAAATATGACTCAGTCATTGTCCATGCTGGTGTGAATGACCTGAGATGTACCTCCCTGGACTACATGAAAAGAGACATAGAGGAGCTCTCTGAGCATGTAGCCCAGGCCGGTATGACCCTGACCTTGAGTAGCATCTTACCCTCACCAAGAATGCTGCCACAATATGAAGACAAGATCAATTTCAACAATTGGCTTAAGTATTGGTGTCATTCAACGGGGATCCAATGCCTGTCACCCTGGGATGACATGCTCAACAAGCCACGGTGCTTTGCTAGAGACGGCTTGCACCTGTCACCCCTGGGCTTTCGGATATTGGCAAAGGCTCTTGCCACCCCCATAGTGCCTTTTTTAGGCAAGGGTCAAAAGACAAACCCACCTCCATAGGTATCTCAAGGGATAAGAAACTAAGAGTAATGCTACTCAACGCCAGAAGTCTAAACCTCAAGATGCACGCACTCGAAACTCTCCTTAGCATGCAGAACATTGATATCTGTGCAGTAACAAAAACCTGGTTCAAGGCTCCCGAGAGCACCCCAGCACTACCAGGTTATACCTCATACCATGCTCTTTGGCCCCAAAACTTGGACTGAACCACAAAAGGAGGGGGGAGTATCAATATTCGTCAAAGATACCCACACCTCCAGGTTGGTGGCACAGCACGAAGCATCAGAGACTATTCATGTGCAACTAACAGTGGGTAAAAGTGCTTTCCAGTTTATAGCCTGCTACAGATCACCTCCCAAACTCAGGAACCCCACTCAGCCTTCCTGAGAACATTGGAAAATATGAAGGTCTCTCCAAACACCATTATATTGGGCGACTTCAACTACCCAAACATAGACTGGGAGCATTACTCTAGCTCCAACACCCTAGCCCAACGGTTCCTAGAATTTATAAACAAATGCTATGGAACAAATTGTTACCACTCCCACAAGAGGGGAAAACATACTGGACCTGATCATCACCAACATGGGGGCTCTATGCTCCAGACCAGAAGTGTATCTCTCATTGGTAAGATCAGACCATAAACTAATCTCACTGGATATTCACATCCCGACACCATCCCCTGCCCAGAAAACCACAGTGAAAAACTTCTCTAAAGCAAATTTCACACTCCTCAAAACTGAGGTGGAATCCTTCAAAGCCCCCGGGCCTGTGGAAAACATGGCCCCGCAGAATCCTTTATAAACGCATTCTATGAACACCTTCAGGAATGCATGGATCATGCAATCCCAAATAAAACCAAGACCCAATCCTCCAAAGGCAGGTGTCCTGTCTGGTGGACCCCAGCCATAAACAAACTATACAATAGAAGGAGGAAGCTACTACATGATAGAGCAAAATCCCAAAAAGGGAAGGCATCTCTGATCAGTATTAGCAAAAAACTATGGACACTCATAAAATCGTCTAAGGCCAGCTTTGAGAGAAAAATTGCACAGGACACTAAGGATAATCACAAGGCTTTCTTTAGTTATGTTAGGAACCTGGGTGGGAATTCCCAGATATGCTCAGAGTTAGTCCAAAATGACAAAAAATACACCGAACCCACAGACATTGCCAACATCCTAGCTGACAGGTTCAGCGCAAACTTCTCCCCCCCTCCCCACCAAAAGGGCAAATATCTATCCCAGCAGAGTGCTGCCCCCCTGACACCTCAGATGCTCAGGTAAGAGCCGCCCTCTCCAAAGCAGAAAACACAGCATCAGTGGGACCAGACGGTGTCCTGGGCTGCGTCCTACATGAACTCCAAGAAGAGCTAAACCCAAACATAAAACTACTGTTCAATCTCAGCCTTACTACAGGATATGTACCCAAAGAGTGGCGTACAGCAACAGTGGTCCCTCTCCACAAAGGTGGTGCCTCAACGGATCCTGGAAACTATCGCCCCATAAGCCTGACTAGCTTGGTCTGCAAAGCTATGGAAAGGATCATCATGGACCTCATAAATAAAGATATTGGGGATCTACAGACACTGGATCCTACCCAGTTCGGCTTTGTTAAGGGCAGATCCTGCCTCTCAAACCTGGTCAATTTCTTTGAAACAGTCACCAAGGCCATTGACGAGGGAAGGTGGTCCACACAGCCTAGCTGGACCTCGCAAAGCCTTCAATACAATACCCCACTCGGGCATTATAGATAAGCTCACCAGCTTAAATATAAACCCCTATGTCACTAGATGGGTTGCAAACTGGCTCAAGGACAGAACCCACATGGTTAGAATTGCTGGAGCCATGTCAGACTCCAAACCAGTTACAAGTGGCGTCCCACAAGGCTCAGTCCTGGGACCTCTCTTGTTCGGTATATATTTCTCAGAGGTACAGGCCAACACGGAAGGACTGTGGCTGACCAAGTTTGCAGATGACTGCAAACTAGGCGCCATAATCGACTCTCCAGCCGACACAAGCATCCTACAAAAGGGCCTCATAGAAACAGACAACTGGTGCCAGAGCCATGGCCTCAAGCTAAACGCCAAAAAGTGTATAGTCATCTCCTTTGGCAAAAACAAAGTGCCCACAAATTACCACATAAGTGGTAATCCATTAAGTACGGAAGAAGTAATTAGGGACCTGGGGACCCAAGTTGATAGCAATCTCTCATTTGAAAACCACGTGGCCAAAGTGGTTAGAAAAACATTTTATATAGCCCACCTAATCATGAAGGGATTCACATCTAGATCAGGGGAGGTCATCATGCTTCTTTACTCATCCCTCATCAGGCCCATAAATTGAGTACAATGCCCCTTTTGGGATGTACCTTACCAGACACCTGCAGCAACTGGAAAGACCCCAAAAGTACCTCACCAAGAGGATCAAAGTGCTCAAACAGATGCCATATGCTGCCCGGTTAAAGAAACTCCAGCTCTACTCAGTGGCATACCGCCTGCTCAGAGGCGATCTGTGCCTGACTTATAAAGCCATGTCCAACCCGGAATTAATGGACATGCTGCACCTCAGAAAATCCAAATCCCATCGAGCTACGCGCTCCAGAGACTTTAACCTCAGCACTGAAATAAATAGGACATGCTGGAGGGACAGATTCATAACCCAGAGGCTCCCTTCACTCTGGAATAAAATCCCAGTCCAGGTTAGGCAGAGTCCCTCTGACTCTCTTCAAGAGGAATCTTGATGAGTGGATGGGAGATCGTAGGTTTACCCCGGGTATCACTTCTGTGTCACTGTTAGACAGAGGCACAGTATACTAACCTCGAAAAAGGCCATAGCAAAATTCATTTAAAGTGGGTGGCGAAATCCAAACACACTCTGGCTAGGCTTATAAATGCCTTAGGGCAGATAGCCTAGTATGAACCTATATATATATATATATATATATATATATATATATATATATATATATATATATATATATATTTTTTATGCATTTATTTTTTTACTTTTACATATACATACAAGTGTCTTATCTTGACTGCAACTGGTGTTAGATTAGGACTGTGTCATGTAATCTTATTAAGGCTCTTAAATTGGGTATTTAAATGGATGGTTTGACTTGTTTTTCTACACACTGATGAAGGTTTGATCCTGAAAGCTTTGTGATTTTATATTCTGTGTTGTAATAAAATGCTTTTCATTATCCCTACATTTCCAGGTTTTGGATATTTTTGCTGCAGCTTTGGGATTTTGTATCCTACCAGGTTCATCTACAAGCTGTTCTTGTATCCAGTGAATTATTTCTCCCAGAATTTTCAAAAGCTTCACTGTTGCAGTTTTTCATGGAATATAAATGCATGCCAGTATAATCCTTCTCCCTTAACAGTTCTCCCTTACTACCACAAACCTACCATTATTTTTTCCTCTTCTATCACTATTATAGCTCCTCTAGCAATTAATACAAGTGCTCCCTTTTTCCTTTATCCCAGATACTCTGCTGAAGAACCATCTTGAAATCTTTACCAAATTCACATGTTCAGTTCTTTCCAAATGTGCCTCCTGTAAGCATAGCTATTTGCACTCTGCATTTCTTAGTACAGGTCACTATTCCTCCTTTTTTGTACATACCTGTGAGATTATCCACATTCCAAGATAACATGTAAAGTGTTGCTATTACAAGTTATTCTATATAGCAGCTTTTTTAATGTCTATTTCAGCTTTTGTGTTACATGCATGCACTAATGTTTGGCAGGTTGATCTTTAGAGAGTTTTTCTTGTCATGTCCGTTTAACCCTATGTAACATCTTACAAGGCTTTTTGTTTTAATAAAAACCCTCAAGCAAACAAAAAAAAACCCCCACACCTTTAGAATACCCCGATAACCTATTAATACAAACACACACAACTATTTACATCTGCAAATAATGAAATTTAACTTTCCTAATAGGATCAATTGCCCCAAATAGACAACTGCAAACACAAGCCTTATGTAACCTAAAGTTGAACTTATCCATACTAAGATGCATGTTATTTGCCTGTGCTCCTACTTACACTAACTGGTATTTTTAATATTATTGCTCTCCCAGATATGAAATTCAACTTACATCCTTTTAGAAAACATTAATCTTTAGCCTTGCGGTTTGTGGGAACAATTCATGCAGAGGAGGAACAAGGTTTAAAGGAAGGCAGGATTTGAATGAGCTACGTAATGTCTGACTAACAATGACTGGACAGATAAGTGATGTATAATGTTTGCAAATACAATTATGTCAATATGGTTTCTAATGTATAATGTTTGCAACCAACAATATGTCAATGTGGTTTGTTTTCGTTTATATAAATGTATAACTGCCTACATCATACATAATAATTGAATAAAGATGCTTCTTGTGCCTACGTCATACATAATAATTTAATAAAGATGCTTCATTTAAAGAAAAAATAACCTTTAGCCATAAAGTAGTTTTCCACTCTTATCAGCTTGTATCAATAGAAACACAAGAACCAGATACATAATTGCCTTTAGCTACAATCTTCTCTTGTTCCACTGTGAACATTTATTTGTTAAAGGAAAACTTTTCATTACATTCAGTCTTCTCTTCTTTACTTGCTCCCACCTAATACTTGTCAGAACAAACCAAAGGCCTTAATACAGTAGTTCCCCTATGCAATCTTCTCTTGTTCCACTGTGAACATTTATTTGTTAAAGGAAAACTTTTCATTACATTCAGTCTTCTCTTCTTTACTTGCTCCCACCTAATACTTGTCAGAACAAGCCAAAGGCCTTAATACAGTAGTTCCCCTATGCAAAAGCAAGAAAAGTTTATCAACTCTACTTATATCATGATCTAAATATTTTATAACCAGACCCCCGATCTCAACAACCAGTATTACAGCCTATTATCTTAAACATGCTTTTGTGCAGGTTTTCTTCTCTTTTTCCATTTCAATGTCTACATTTATTAAAACTAAAAAAGAAAAAAGGTCACTTATTCACTTTAGTATTCTTAACAAAAACAATTGCAATGCTTTACTATAGAATATACAGTTTATGCCATGAAATGTTTCATAAAAAAACAATAATTATTTTACTTACAGTTACCTCTTTCCCTCTTCTCCTCCCTTTAATGTTCTTCCAAACATTAATGACATTAAGCAGTGCAAATGCTTTGGAGTCCCCTACAAGTTTAACAGTAAAAAAAGTCCAATATTTCTATTTCCTCTTGTTCAGCCATATTTCACAAATATGAGTGATGCATTTATTAATTTCTGAGTTGCTGATTTTCTATCAGTGATTTCCATCTCCCAACTCCAATCCCTGGTTTATTTCTAAAGTACTCCCAGTTTTTCTGGTCAAAACCTGTGCTTTTATCTTTCTCTCAAGCATTTTCCTTTGGAACATTGAAATGTTTCATTGATAAAGTCTCTCTATGAGCTGTATTATCTAAAGAATAAGAAGCAGAGTACCCCTTCTTTTAGATCGCTCACATTTTGTTGAACAAACTTTTGTATTTCCTCTGTAGCCTGTTCTGCATCAAAAAAGTTACTTTGATCTTCCAGGAAAGATTTTCTGAAGATAACTGGATACTGCAGGCTTGAATCTCACACTTGCATCTTGACATTTGTTGATTGCTAGAATAAATTACTCACTGTACACCAGGTAGAAGAGCAAATCATTTCCCATAAACACTGCTGTCTACAATATGTAATACTTTTCCTTTCTTCCACAGTTTTGCCAGGGTCAACTCTTTCTGGCGGTATGACTGCACCTTTACTAATACAGATCCTAGCTGCTTTCTCATGGGCAGGTTTTGGGCATACACACAATGTGCCCTTTCAATTAACAACTCCTGCTGGGGAATACAAGTTCAGTTGCTTATTTGTGCTTTACTAAAATTAATACAGTCTGTTCCTTCCAGTCTCTCTGGTACAGCAGAAAACCTCAGGTTTTCCCTATGTGCTCTGTCCTCTAATTTGACAATTTTTGAAACATATTTTCTTGGGCAGCCCCATACTCAAGACAGCCTTGTCTTCATTATGATCTCCAATTGTTGCAGTTTTATCATTGCATCTGAAAATCTGTTTAAAGCATCTTACATTTTTCCAGTGTTTTATTTGAGTTGATGTGGACCTTCAGTGTTTTATTTTAATCAGCTCTGAGCACATTTTACTTATTTTTCCTCTAGATTACTGCACCGAAGATGTAGCTTGAATTTGTTTTTGCTGAACAGCTGCAAGATTCTTTCCAGACAGTGTTTTCACCTCACCTTTTGTGGAAGATTTTCTTCCAGGTTCTCTAAATTTCTCCTTTGCTGGTATCTAGGCAGAATGCTTACTAGCCAATTACTGAAATTTACCCCAAAAGAAATTCATGCTATTTTCTCAGCTTTGATTTTCACACTGCGAGAGTAGAAATTAAGCTGTTACTCAGTGTGCAGCCATCTTGGATGTTGTGGCAGTGAACATCCTGGGTAGTTTTATTGGTAGTGACATAAGCAAAAAAATAGTGCAACACTTAAGTCTTCCTCAAGCAGCAAAGAGGCCAGTTCTTTACGGTCTGGCCAAATCATGAAGAAAAAAATGTAGAAGTAGAAGGAAGAGAATTATAAAAGCCCTCCAAGGAGAG
This sequence comes from Protopterus annectens, assembly GCF_019279795.1. Lineage (NCBI taxonomy): Eukaryota > Metazoa > Chordata > Ceratodontiformes > Protopteridae > Protopterus > Protopterus annectens. The sequence continues at coordinate 156,795,358 of NC_056730.1, read as the reverse complement.
GAGGGTTTACTCCCACCTCAGAAACCTGTCAACCAAGTCCTGATAAGGCTAGACAAACAGCATTCCCATAATTGTACAAATGGTCTTACTCTTGAATTCCTTCTTCCAGAATGAAAACCTCAGTCAACATCCTGCACAAGCACAAACGTACTTCTACAAACCTTAGCAAAAGTGGTGACACATACAATATCCCACTGTCAAAAAAACACAGTCTCATGAAGTAGGCTCCAACTGGTCCTTAACCATAACCATAACCATAACCATTCAAATCAGGTGGGAATGGAACTGGTACAGGTGGAATAAATGGCCCTAAGCCCCAACATGGCAAAGGGTATCAACCTTCTTAGTAGCCAAAAAATAACACATAGTCAAGGTGTCTCCAGTTTGTTTTAATGGCATCCTGAATAACTACTTCAGGATAAGGGATAATCTAGGGCCCTTTAAGCTTCTACCTCCCCACCACCAACTCTACCACCTATTTGGAGGGGGAGGAATGGGTGCACAAGCACAATTCAAGCTGTTCCTCATAAGACTGAGAATGTGAAAAAAGGAGTCATTTACAGGACAAGCAGATGGAGAGTGAACACACTGTCCAATTTCTGTCTCGGATACAGTGGCCTTGAAAGATTCTGAATTAAAAAGCATATGGAATGCAAAATCATGCCCTTCTGCAACCCATGGGAGTAAACCTGTCCGTACTATTAGGAAAAGCATATGATGCATTAGCACTGGGTATCAGCAGCTCAGGAAGGGCATTCAAACTCACATTACCCAAGGGCAGCAAGGTCTGGGGATGTGCCTATACTACAGCTGGCATGAGCTGCATACTGAATTCCAGCACCTACAAGTCAGGATTCCCAGCTGAAACAAGCATACAGTTTACATCTAAACTTTGAAAAAAAATTGGTGGCTCAAAAATCAGCTACCTAACCTTTCTGACCACGACCTGCTGGTCATGGGGTTCTGGGGTGAACCCATGATAAAAGTTATCAGTCCCAAATACCACCCCATCCATCCATCAATGGATAACTCCACTCCCAGGGTTCAGGCAAGTCAAAAGGAGAGTGAGCAGGGTGGCTCAATAGTCTTGGGATACAACTCCAGGATAGAACAAGAAGGATGACTCCTCAAATCCTTTAATCCTCAAAAAAATAAAAATAAAAAAACTGAGGATAAAATCAGTCTTGAGCCTCTGGAAGGCAAGCACCCCACCTTCATGGTTTAGGAGTCTGGGTGACTGACGGGCACAGCATGAGAAGGTTCAGACCTAGACTTACTCTGAAGTACTTGCCTTTGTGGCAGTGTTTTAATTTATGCCTGAAGCTGCAAGACAGCTCCTCCAACCTGGCTATGTCTGTAGAATTGTCAAAAGCTGCCACTTTCCTTTTCTTGGTCACAAACTAAGCTAACAACTTTTTGCTCTGCTTAATTTCTGAGTAGCCAGGTTAAATATCTGACACTTTTGGCAGCTATCAACATCTTGTTATTTCTCTCTTGTTATTTCTCAAGGTAATACAGCCAATGCAGGCCTTAAGTAGCAATCAATAGTTATATGGGCACTGACTGTACCATATATGAATATAAACACAGGACTTCTCCTAAGATAGCAAGGGTCAAGATCTGAACAGTATGAGAAGCAAAAGTAAGTTAGGCTCTGTGAATGAGCTGATGTATGCAGTTTAATGCATCAGATTTCGGCATATTTTGCTATGGGTGCTCAATACCCACTATGCAATATTTTATTTAAAAAAAAAAAAGTGCAGAACTCTGAAATTCAGACTGATGAAAATGTATGCAACCAAAAACAAATCAAGGGGGCCCTCAATGGCTGATTAGTGGTATGTTTATTATTTATTTATTTTACGTTTGATTTGATTACCTGGTAATGTCTGACTTGGCGAGGAGACCGTTTTCAGCAGAGACCAGAGGAGAAAAGCTCCAGAAAAAATGTATTTCAGTAAAGACTGTATCAATAACAGTGGATAAAAATAATAACACGTTACAAAATAAGTAAAATACAAAACAATTGAGTTACAGCAGAAATACAGATTGCAGCAGAGTACAATATAAGGAGTTACATGGAGAAATAGTTGCACACAAATGTATTTACATGTTAACATGTTCATATCAAATTAAAGTTTTTTGGGGGGTGGGTTGTTAGAAAGGAAATAGCTTGGGTGAAAAGACAGAAAAATACATGAATGATACAAGAAAAGATTTGACAAGTAGTAGGTGTTGAGGATACTGAGAAGGGGGTACTTGGCAGTGCTATGGTTTACAGCCTAGGGTAGTACAGGAGCATGGCTAGTGATTAGTAAAGTTATTTTTTTAGCTGTAGCTTGAAACTGAACCTCCTCAATGAATGCAATTTACTTGCTTAACAGGTAAAGCCATTAGGAACAAGCGTTTCTCTTTATGGTCATATTTAGAGCATTTGTTTCATCAAATGACTTCCTCAATGTCAAGTAGTCAATTGAAGGATGAGGGAATGAAAAGTACAGTTTTGTACCTACCATAAATGTAGATGTTCGAGGATCCACATTGCTGCAGTCATAACCTGTGGGTAGTCCGCTGTCCTCGGTCGGCCCGAATACCAAAGTGTTAGGCTGGCATCGGTCATAGTCGCTCAGATCTGACGTCAGTACGCAGTGGTACTAAAGCGCATGACCGACGCCATATCCTTAGTCTTTCTTGCCCCAGATGTCAGAAGGCCTAAAAAGGAAAGGCCATAGCCAAACATAGAAAATACCCAACCACCAATTACAGAAAAAATAATTACCCCAAAAGCAACACAGCAACCCTAAACTACAGAGGGAAGGAGGGTAAATTGGACTGCAGCAATGTGGATCTCGAACATCTACATTTATGGTAGGTACAAAACTGTACTATGTTCTTCGCTCACATTGCTGCAGTCATAACCTGTGGGTAGAATCCCAAAGCAAAGGTAAGGGAGGTTGGCCAAATCAAAAGCACTAGGAGCTGCTAACATGCCCTGCAAAACTGCAGTGGCAAACCCAGCCCTAGATTTGGAATAAAGAGGAGATGGTAATGTTTAGTAAAAGTGTGCACTGAACTCCAAGTAGCTGCCTCCAAAATATCCTTAGTAGCTACCCCTTAAAAAGCAGTAGAAGTGGCAGTAGCCCTAGTGGAATGAGGTCTAATCCCAGCCGGAACCTCCTTTCCATGATGAGAATAACAAAAAGCAATACAATGGCTAATCCACTTAGAAATAGTTTGCTTTGAAACAGGTTTTCCTTGTGAACCCAAGGCAAAAGAAATGAATAACTGTTGAGACTGCCTGAACCCTTTAGTTCTGCTCAAATAATAACGTAACTGCCTGTGAATATACAAAGAGTGCAAATTTTTTTCCCCTTTATTTTGGGGATCAGCATAAAAAGTAGGCAAATGGATAGATTGGTTCAAGGCCACATCAGAAACAACTTTAGGCATAAAAGTAGGGTTAGTGCGCCAAGGATACCCTATCCTTATGAAATATTAGGAAGGGTTCAACTGCCATTAGAGCCTGTAATTCAGATACCCTCCTAGCAGACGTAATGGCCAACAAAAAAGCAGTCTTCCAAGACAAAAACTTCAACTCAGATGTAGCTGCAGGTTCAAAAGGAGGTAAAGTCAGCTTTTCCAACACAAAATTGAGATCCCAGGAAGGAGTAGGAGCTCATTGGGGTCTTATATTCTTTGCCCCTCTAAGAAATTGCTTAAACAAAGGGTGAGAAAATAATGGTGGGTCACAGTCATAGTGAGCAGAAATGGCTGCAGCATGAACTTTCACGGAGGAGAAAGACAAATCCTTGTCTAATAATTCTGTAAGGTACTGTAGTGTAACACTCAAATTAGGTCGTGAAACATCAAAGCTCTTTGCTGTGCTCCAAAGAAAAAATCTCCTCCATTTATCAGCATAAACTTTTCTTGTACTAGGCCTGGCTTCCAAAATGACATTTAAAACTTGCTGAGGAAGCTGCGACCCCCCCAGGGTCTAAAACAGAATATGCCAGGCTGTCAGATGCAGGGACTGTATCCTGACATTGAGGAAATGATTGCTTGCCTGAGACAAAAGGTGTGGAATTGTTGGCAAAGGCCAAGGAGGCTCCGAACTAAACTCCTCAGCAAAGGGTACCAGTGCTGACGTGGCCAATCTGGAGCTATAAGGATCATGCAAGGCTTGTCCTGTCTGACCTACAAGAGCACCTTGGGAAGGAGAGGCAGAGGAGGAAAGGCATAGATGTGAAGGTTGTTCCAACTGAAAGATAGAGCATCCACTTTCCAAGCTTCTGGGTGAAACATCTTCGTGCAAAATTTTGGCAGTTGGAAATTTTGTGGGGATGCGAACAGATCTATGTCTGGAGTTCCCCAAGCCACTGTCAACTGTTGAAATACATGAGGATCCAATTTCCACGGGATCCACCAGCTGCCTGCTCAAAACATCTGCTAAGGAGTTCTGTGCTCCTGGCAGAAACCTAACTCAGAGCAGTCTCCCACAAAATCATAGCTTGTCTGCAAAGAAATGGGTTCCCTGCTTGTTGATGTACCACATGACTGTTGTGTTGTCTGTTTGAATCAACACCTGTCCCGGTTGAAGTAGATCCTTGAAAGCCATCAGAGAAAATTGGACTGCTAACATCTCCTTCATGTTGATATGCAAATGCTGTAGTCTGGGAGGCCACGTGTCTTGAACCCATCTCCCATTGAAATGTGCTCCCCAAGCCATGTCCGAGGCATCTGTCGTTAGGATCTGACTCTGGTCGGGTCACAGAGACTCCCTTGTTTAGGTGACATTCCTGAGCCCACCACAAAAATTCCCTTTGGATGCAAGGTATTATCTGAATGACAGTGTCCAAATTGTGGCAGTGTTGAGTCCATACACTTTTGAGATACCATTGTAGCTTCCTCATATGTAGTTTGGCATTGGGAAGTACCAGAATACAAGATGCCATGAACCCCAAGGCTTGAAGGACTGTCCTTGCAGTCAGCCTGGACAGTAGGGATAATCGCTGAAAGTATAGGGGAAGATTTCTTTGTTTGTCCGGGGTCAGAAAAGCCATCTGAGAGGCTGTATTCAGTCTCACACCCAGAAAGCACATGTCCTGAGAGGGTACTAGACTGGACTTTGTTTCGTTCACAGAATACCCTAGGCACCTTAACACTGCCATTACATACTGTAGATGCTGAAGTATCGTGACTTTGTCTTGAGCAAGAATCAGGCAATCGTCCAGATAAGGATAAATTTGTATTCCTCTTAGTCTTAAGAAGGCTATCACAGGAGCCAGGACCTTTGTGAACACCCTGGGCAGTAGATAAGCCAAAGGGCAATGCAGAGAACTGATAATGAAAAGTACCAGCCAGCAGGAACCTCCTGCAGCTGGGCCTGATAGGAATGTGAAGATAAGCCTCTGAGATCCAGAGTTACCATCCAGTGATCTTTGCCTAGCAGAGGCAGAAGTTGCTGTAAAGTTAACATCTTGAATTTTGGGATGTCTAGGTATGTGTTGAGAATAGACAAATCCAGAATTGGCCTCCAAGTGTTCCCCTTCTTTGGCACAAGGAACAGGCGAGAATAAAATCCTAGGCCTACTTCTGACGGAGGTACCACCTGAATAGCCCCCATTTTTAAAAGTAAAGAAATCTGTTTGTGAGCCTCCAGCTTTTGCTGAGGAGGTACATCTGGCATGCCTTTGAAAGGAGGCAAGGTGTGAAAATAAAACTTGTAGCCTCGATCTATAATGTCCAACACCCATTTGTCCTGGGTGACCAAAAGCCAATTTTGCTTGAAAAGTGCCAACTTTCCTCCTAGAGGAGCTGCCAGACAGGAGGAATCTGGCAGCTGGAGATACAGGTCATTGGGTCTGTTTGGCTGACCCTGCCCTCACCAGAAGATTGTGCAGGAGAACTCCGTCTGAAAGAACCCTGAGCATGAGCTCTGCCCCTACCATGTCTAGATCTGCCCTTAGACTGGTAATCGGAAGAAGGATATGCCCATCCTTTTGCAGGCCAATTTCTGCTAAACTTAGGAGGCTGCACTTGTAAAAATTCCTTAACTGTCTGCATGGATTTAGCTTTGTCTTCCATTTTCTTCAAAACTGACTCCACAGGAGAACCAAAAAGAACTTCAGATTGGAGGAGCATCCAAAATACGAGCTTTAACATGCTCTGACAAATTCTGATCCTTAAGCCAGGCGTGCCTACGAATAACTGAACCAGTGGCAGCCACCCTGGAAGAAGCCTGAAGAGCATCAAAGCCACACTGCAAGGAATGCTTACCTACCTGATCAGAGGCATGAACTAAATCCTGCAATTCCTTACACTCTATACCTTCAGCCAAAGCATCTACCTTAGATTTCAACTGACTTAACAGAAAATTCTGGTACTTCAGCATATGAAACTGGCAATTCAAAGCCCTCATAGCTAGAGTGGAGGAGGTATACACTTTTTTACCCCACCTATCCAAAGCTCTAGAATCTTTATCCAGAGGAACTGGATTCTCTACTACAGAAGCCCTGACACCCTTAGGTCCCTGGCTAATAGTTTCTGGGTCAGCTCTAGGACTCTTATATAAATATTTATGAGCCTCTGGAACTCTGTAATACCTGTCTGGCTTGACAGGGGCCGGAGGTAAAGAATCAGGATTAAGGGAAGCCTCAGAAATAACATCCTGAACAACATCCAAAACAGGGGGAATGGCCAAGGGCCTATGCTGTGGTAAAAACAAAAATTCCCTAAGCCTCTTATGAGAATCGGAGAAATCCTGACCTTCCCACTTAAAATGCTCCCTCATGGAATGCAGGGTTTCAGAAAAAGAAAAATCCTCTGGAGGAGAAGCAGAAAGACAGGAGTCCTCTGCATCCGAATCAGAATAGGGAGGAAAATCCTGAATGTCCTCAGCTGAAGACTCAGAGTAATCTGAGGAATGCTCCAAACCCTCCACCTCTGTCTCCACCCTAGGCCTCTTATCTGGAGGGGCATAGAACCTCTGATTAAAGTAATCAAATCCTCTGCCATTTTCAGCATATGTTTTTTAGGAACAGAGCCTGCAGAACTAGGGCTGACGCCTGTGCCAGAAAGACCAGGCCTAGCTTTAGAAGGTGCTTTAGTGACAGAAGTAGAAGGCCTAACAACCTTATGTAAAGAAGGAACTACAGAAACTTGAGAGGCCCCTCGCCTGACCTGACTCCTGAGAGGCCATTTCCTGTAATATTAAAGGCTCCCCCCTGAGACTCAGCTGAAACCTCGGCTGGATCCACAGATTCCACCGTAGTTTCCAAAGAACCGGCGTGACTCATCCTGCTTAGACTTTAAAGATTTATCTTTTCGCTTCTTAAGCGGGCGTTGGAGGATCCGACGGCATGTTGTAGAAAACAAGTCTAGCACAATCTAACCTGCGTTTAATGGTGCGCTTATTAAATCTGTGCTCAGGCCCCAAGCAAGGAATACAAAGAGAGTGGTAGTCCCTATGAGGTATCTGTTTCCCACAAGAAATACAATTATTAACTTTTTCTGACATCCGGATTTAACTGAGGCAAGAAAGACAAAATATTCCCCAACGGGTACTTAGCCCAACTTGGTCTTCGGTCTGAAACTCAGAATAAATTTCAGGACGCTGCTTCTGCTTGGACCATGCGGCAAGAAAGACTGAGGATATGGCGTCGGTCATGCGCTTTAGTACCACTGCGTACTGACGTCAGATCTGAGCGACTATGACCGACGCCAGCCTAACACTTTGGTCGAGGACAGCAGACTACCCACAGGTTATGACTGCAGCAATGTGAGATGAAGAACATCTCAAGACTACAAGACAAAGCTTGTCTTGTGCTCATACTCAGTCTTCTTAACTAAACTTTGATTTTTTTTGTATTTTTGTATTTTCTCTCGAATAACATTTCTTATCTGAATATCTAACGAGTCTCCTTCATTTTACAAATAGTTACTGATTTCATTTATTTTTAGTTGTACTTTATGAAAACAACTGTACCAACCTATAAAACTTTTTTCCTTTCCATATAACCATTTTGTCATTATTGGTAGCCCATCTACCAATTATTTTGCTACACAAAATAGATTTCTACATAACCATTAAACCATTATTTTACTCCGTGTTTGTACATGAAATTTCTAAAACTTTTTTTAGTAAATTGTTAATGTATTGCAAACTAGAAAGATTATAAATATACTATGAAATCACACAAGTGTCAAAAAATGTGTTAGTCATTCTTATACCTTGGTCTTTATTAGGAACCACAGCTGTGGTGTGCACAATATGAAGTAATTTTGAAAGTATTTTTTATGAATTATAACCTATCTTCAAAAATAATATTATGCCTGCAATCCCACAATGAACAAATTAGCTCTCTCCACATGTTCATGAAACTCCACTAACCAAAATTTAATTTTTCATTTTTTTGCTACTTAAATTCATGTACAAAGATTTTTGTTACCATTCCCATTTACTGTAATTACGTTCTTGTTATGTAAAGTGCACTTTCAGATTATAAAGTAAAGGGTTTTTCCTTTAGTTACTTAAGTAAAACTATGCTTAAGCACAGTGAACTCGTACTTGTGTTTCTGTGGGTTGTGCAGTTGTCCAATCACTTCCTGGATTCCACGTCATATGACCTAGAATTCTAATGATGTAATTGCAAGCATAAACAGTTTGTAGTTGGTAGGCATTTTCTGTAGTAGATTTCAACATACAAATGCAGTACAATCAATCAGACAAACAAATAAATGCAATTATTTTCAAGTTAAAAGCAAACTGAAACAGAAAAGGATTCCTTCTGAAGTGTGTAATGATAGGCATACAATATACTAACAGATGTAACACTAACAGTTGTCTACTATGAGATAATAAAAAGTATAACGGACTTTACAAGGAATCTTACTCTGTTCCAATTTGCTTTTATTTAAACATCACTGCATTTATTATTGTCTGAATGACTGACTCTACTGCATTTGTGTTGAAATCTATAGACCACAGGAAAAAAAAACACTATCCATTGCATATTGTTTGCAATAATAATTATATCATGATAACTCTAAGTTATGTGTCAAAGAATCAGGAAAACACCGGACAGCTGCTCAGCTTAAAGTAAACACCAAAGCAAGTTTACTATATTTAATAAACATAGTTCCACTGAAGTAACTAACAGAAAATGGGTTTGTTTTATAATCAGAAAGCTCACTTTACAAAATGACAGCATAACTACAGCAAACAGAAATGGTAACAAAAACTTTGAACATGATCTTTAAGGCAGCATTAAAGCTTCCCTTGCTGAAGTTCAAATGGGAAGACAGACAAATGGAGCTGTAAGTTTCTCTACAAAGTGACAAACATGCAGCAGCACTCCGGATACATGGTTTGCATGTGGCTCTCTCCTCTAGTTGCTTCTATTAGCATGCCATCCACAATACTACAGAATAGGAGGAATGTAAATCAGCTTCTCCTTGTACCTGAAGTCTGATGCACCCCAGTCAGCATTAATCTCAACAAATCAAGATCAAATCTCAAAAGAATCGGTGATAAATCCAGAAATGATCAGGGACAACAAGGGAAATAGAAAACAACTCTCAAAAATCCACAAATCCACAGAAAAAAGCAACCAGGGAAACTTTGAATATACGAGTTTTATTAATTTGAGATATTGACAGAATAAGAGACAGTGAATTAAGACATTTTCTTAAGTAAATGAAATCTATAACACTGATTACTGTCAAATGCAATTCACCACCCTTCCACCAGAAGTCACCAGTTTTAGGAGGAATTAAGAGGGACAAAGCTAAAATGTTTGTCAAAATAAGTGAAATCCCTGAAAACCAGGGACAGATAAGAGGTATGCCCAAAACTGAAGGGAAAAGTCACAAATCAGCATTCAGAGGCACCTACAATTTACTCTTCCCTGCCTCCTCACTGTTCTAAATACTTTAGGTAATTGTAGCAGCTGTTTTGTTTCCTCTCTCACAGAGTTTGAGTATTAAGAACATTGCCACAGCCAAGACTGCATGTACAGAGGACAAAGACATTGCCTGCATTTTTATGGAATCAAACACAGAACCACAGGGTCTGCAAAGGCCTAGACTGATGGTCTCTCACAGTGGTGGTAGGTGTGACTCAAACTGAAGTTCCCACTTTTTTTTTTCTTCAAACACCTTTATTGAGTTATCACTTGTGACACAGGCAAATTCACATTCATATAAAAGTAATCAAACTATATTACCATAACAAACATTATACTTCACATATATTCCTATATATTGTATAACCTAAGCAATATTACATACATTATTCAATTCCTGCCTTTTATTTAAAGAAACATCTGTATTAAACCATCACTTACTACACAGGTAATCATACATTTATATAGATGAAAACAAGCCACATCAACACAATCCTTGTCGCAAGCAGTTTACATCACAAACCATATCGATACTCCCAGTTGCAAACATTATACATCACTTATAATCTACCCAATCTTTCCTAACTCAAACATTACATTGCTCATTTAAGTCCAGCTGCCTTTTAGGCCGGATTCCTCCCTTGTATGTATTGTTCCCACAATTCCCATTTTTTTCCTATGCAGTTTGCTTCTACCCTTTTTTAAAGATCTCAATTCCAGTTGCATCATCTCTGTTACTACTTTCACTAGTTCCACTATAGTTGGTTTAGATTTCAATTTCCATTTTCTAGTAATTGCTTTTTTGGCAGCCACCATTATTAGACACAGCAAGGCTTTACCATATCTAGGCAGTTCCGATCCTGTATCATAGCTCAGAAAAATCATCTCCTTTATCAGACCAATCTGCCTACCCAACATCTCTGACAGTGCATCCCGCAGGGAATCCTTAAAGTCAGCCAACTCACTGCAGTCCCAGAAAATATGTTCCCGATTACCTCTTTATTCCCCTTCACACCTCCAACATTTACAGTCTGCCTGGGGAAAAATTCTCTGGAGTCTGCTTTGGATATAAAAATATCTATGTATACATTTACAAGCAAAACTCTTAAATCTTCTAGATTGTGTTGTATATTTCGGAGACATACACATATCCTCCCATTGTTGCTTTGTGAATTGCTTATCCAATCTCTTTCCCCAATCCTTTCTAACCTCCTCTGATTGATTCTTATAGTTATTATGCAATATTTTATGTGCTATACTAATTATTCCTATTTTAATGGTAGTTTCTGTTCTAGATTCTAATAAAAACTCTACCAGTGCTGGTCTTTTGTTTAGGATGCCCCTATTTCTTTCGCTTTGCCTACACTCTAATAGCAATCCCAGACAGGGAAGGCAATCTCTAACCTGCAGTCCAAATAAATTATTGGCGTCTTCCCATTATATTGTCTTTCCCTCTCTAGTTATTTGCTCCCAAAATTTATTTTATTTCAGTTTGATGACCGGGGGGGGGTTCCACTGGGCTCGGGAGCCTGTTTTCAGTGGAGGTCCAGAGAGAAAGGCTCTACATTACATAGTAAACGTTAAATTTTACAGATTAAAGTTACAATTCAAGATGCAGATACATTAAGATAAACAAAATAAAGTTAACATTAAGGATGCAGGTACATTCTAAATCAGAGACATGAAGTGGTACATTGGTTACTTAGCATATGAGTCATATGTTGACATGAATTTTTCATCGGTTACATAGAATGAGTCTTGTTATGGCAGTTTTGGCAGAACAAGTACAAATGATGGTGGGAGAAAAGGCAAACTATTTACAATATACACATAATATACACGAGAAAGCACTGAAGAATGAGTCAGTGGCTCCTTTGCCAGTTTTCTCCAATAAATTCCAGTCCCCTCTTGCCTATTGTCTGTATCCCTAATTGGAATCATCCCTATCTGCAGAATCTCCTTTTCCCATTCCTGTGTTGGTTTAGTTCTTAGAATAATTTATGGATATAATATTCTGCATGATTATTGTTATTCTCCTTGAGATACAACTCTCCTTGTTTCTTGAGCTTCCCCCGTGCTTCATCATCATCCATTTCCACACTGAACAAGCTGAAGCCCCCATTTGATATTCATCTACTATTTGGCTATTTTTGGATTGACCTCCTTTCCCCCATTCCTGATTATACTAATGCAAATTCTGACCAATACAATACCCCCTTTCTCACTCGACTAGCTTTAACTGCCTTAGCCCATTCCCTCTAGATGCATGGCTTGGATGTGGCTCTCCCCTCTAGTTACTGTTAGAGTAACTATATTATTTAATTATATGCTGAAACTCCTTTAAATATGGATGGCGCAGGGGTGCAGCAGTAGCGTTGTCGGCTCACAGCAAGAGGTTCTCCGGTTTGATTCTCGGCTGGGGTGCCTTCTGTGTGGAGTCTGCATTTCCTCCCTACATTCGCCTGGGTTTTCTCCAGGTGCTATGGTTTCCTCCCACGTTACAAAGCCATGCATCTGGAGCATTTCTCCCTGGGCCCCTGCTGAAAATTGGCTTTGTTCCAAGTCAGACTTTCTCAGTTAACAAATGTTAAATAAATAAATAAAACAACCGTGTGACTGTATTTACAATTTCTTCATTAAAATGCATAGTCAATGAACGTTATTAGGATCATCACTCTCTGCAAAGTATCTCTTATTCTGCATTGTAAACTGTATTACCAGTCTGCTCTAATATGCTAATTCCCTTAACAGTGAGTTTTTTCTTTAGTTGACTGTTTATGCAATACTGGTATGCTAAAATCCAAAAGGACAGTCAGGTTTTGATGCTGTTTATGCTTTATAGGTTCATAGGTTGGTACTGAGCTATCTGCCCGAAGGCATATATTAGCCCAGCCACGTTGTGCGGTATTCACCGCCCCTTTAGTAGTTCCCTAGACCCTTGTACTAGCAGCTAGTACCCTTGGCCCCTATCTAGTAGTGCTGTTGGTGTGATCCCCGGTGTGAACTTTCTGTTACCCATCCACTCATAAAGGTTCCTCTTGAAGAGTGATAGTGAGGGGCTCTGTCTTATGTAGATCGGGACCCTGTTCCATAGTAAGGGAAGTCTCTGCGAAGGGAATCTATCCCCCCAGCATGTTCTATTCATTGTTGTGTTGAGGTTTATATCCCTAGAGCGTGTAGCTCGAGTAGATTTGGTTTTGCTAAGATGGAGCATGTTCAACAATTCTGGGTTGAACATGGCTCTGTACGTTAGACAAAGATCGCCTCTGAGAAAGCGGTATGCAACAGAGAACAGTCTTAGCTTTTTCAATCGTGCTGCATAGGGCAACTGTTTGAGGCCAGTAATTCTCTTGGTTAGGTACCTCTGTGGTCTCTCCAGCTGCTGGAGATGTCTAGCCAGGTACATTCCAATTGGTGCATTGTACTCAATAATGGGTCTGATGAGGGAAGGGTAGAGGGGCACCATTACATCCTTAGATCTTGATGTGAACCCTTTCATGATCAGATGGGTCACACAGAAGGATTTTCTAACCACTTTGGCAACATGGTTATCAAAGGAAAGCTGGCTATCTACTTGGGTCCCCAGATCCCTTATTTCTTCTTCAGATTTCAGAGGATTACCTCCTATGTTGTAGTTTGCAGGTACTCTGTTTTTTTCCAAAGGGGATTACTACGCATTTTTTTTGCATTTAGCTTGAGACCATGGCTTTGACACCATGCATCAGTCCATTTAGGCCCTTCTGGAGGACCTCCATGTCGGCCGGAGACTCTATTATAGCACCCAGTTTGCAGTTGTCCACAAACTTAGTCAACCACAGCCCTTCCGTGCTTGCCTGTACTTCTGAGAAGTATATGCCAAACAGGAGGGGCCCCAGGACAGAGCCCTGAGGCACACCACTCGTTACTTTAGGACTTGAACGCACCGTTTTCAGTAATGTTTAATTTTAGTTGAATGCATATTTTGTTAAACAGCTTTTGATGTCATCAGTTACCCTTCTAGGTTATTGAAATGAGTCTCATGCTTTGTATAACTTTGAGTGCATTTTGCTAGAGATGTGTTTCAGTGATTTTCCTGTTTAGTTCTGATCTCTTCTCTACAACTTTCTCTCTTCTTTTCCTTTCGAAAAAGATAGTATACTTTTGTCTGGTTCCCTACTGTTTTCTAATGCATTCTCCTATCTTTTTAACACAATAATACTCATGATACATACTTATATATGTATGCACACACACACGTGTGTGTGTGTGTGTGTGTGTGTGTGTGTGTGTGTGTGTGTGTGTGTAGATGATGGAGAGAGAAAGAGAGAGATTAATTGTATTAACAGAGTAATTGTCCAACTAAATATGTTTTTCCACATGTTACATGCACGTTTATGCTCACCTCCTTTCATTTCCTTGTCTTTTTTTCTCTTCACTAGACAGGATCTGAAAAGTGTTTTGGAGCAGGGTTTCATTATTAGAGCAGCATAATAAAATTTTCAGTTTTTTGTTGTTGTGTCTTTCGGCTTTTCCCGGTTAGGGGTCGCCACAGCGGAACTCCGGTCCGCTAATGATTGGCAGTAGATTTTTATGTGCCGAGTTGCCGGCCCTGACGCACAACCTTCAATGAAGGTACGCCCATTCACGCATGTCTCCACACAGAAGACACTAGCTGAGAATCGAATAGGACAACGTCTTACTGTGAGGTGACAACGCTCCCGCAGCACCACCACCGCAGTCTCTTGTAACAGGTGACATTCATAATATTACAGAATAGGAGGAATTTAAATCAGCTTCTCCTTGCACTTGACGTCTGACACGCCCCTAACAGTGAAGAGAAACATTACACACCACCATTCAGAGGCACCTGCAATTTTCTACTCTCAGCTTCTTTACTATTTTAAATACTTAAGGTAAATGCAGCCACTGTTTTGTTTCCTCTCTCACAGAGCTTGAGTATTAAGAACATTGCCACAGCCAAGACGACATGCACAGAGAGCACAGTGGGCTTACCTGTGTTTTTACTGATGTAGTCTCCCTATATATGGGCTGCTTTCATATTTAAGCATCCTTGAGCATCCAGCTGTACATCAGTGCAACTGTACTGCTCCCCGTTCTGCAGGGTTTGCTTTATTACTAGTCTACAGCAGTGAGTGACACTTTTTGTTTCCGTCTTTTAACAGCCAAAGCAAAACTGCACCTCAGGCCATTTGTTTACCTTTGCTGTGTTGGGTGGGCAGAACCACTGAGTTTGAGAAGGCCCAGACTGAGTGCCTGGTAGGTGTGCCCCACTTTGCTCCCTTCCCTCCACAATTCCCCAGCCACTCCCTCACAACCACACATTTAATCCCATTTCTCTACTCCCACTTTTTAATGACATCACAAATCTGCTTAAAGACACAGCTACATAACAAAACCATTTCCACACAACACACATTCGTCTACCTTACATCAGCTATCATAATAGTATTACCCGCTTAAAATCATATTGGCATTCTCCTACCTCAGACAGCACTCATCTATAGCCCCCCAAGAATACAACTGCCCAACACAGGAGAGCAATCTCTCACTACTTCCTGGGGTCTAAATATCCCTCCCTGACACTTCTCAGAAAAAAATTGCCCATCCCAATTATTCAGCCTCTTAGACAAGCTTAAACCAAGAGTAGACATTAACAGAGTAAGAAAATATTGACTTATGTCCATCTGCTATTAGGTATGCCAAAAAAAAACATTTTTCCCACATACAGCTGGTCTTACCTTACCACTTAGCAGTATATTAAATGCACTGCTTCTGTTCCATCTTGCAAATAGGTTGCTCTGTCTTCAGTTGAACAGCTGTCCCCTACAACTATTCTCCCTCATCACCCCCTTAAACATATACATTTCAATCTTTTATTCCCTAAAACTAAACAGCACTGTAGAAACGTAGCAAGCAGTAACCCTGTAAAGAGTCGGATAGAACAAACCAAAGAATAAAAAAATATTTAACATTAGATTTTGATTACCTTCTAGATCTTTCTCTGAAAGAAACAAAAATACAACTTCCCAATACTTTCACACCAATCACTCACATCTCACTGGTATCTCACAAAAACCTCCAACAAACCCTACACACAATACACTACACAATAATGACATTCCTACATCTATTCCTTACCACACAGACACGACTATCAAACGTGCATCACTCCAAAGAGCAAAACGCCGACTAACCCACACCCCATACTACACTCACAACAGCACTCTCCTTTTTCATGTCATCACAAATACACCTGCCAAACCCCTCCAACTACTTTAGCTACAAACATGTAAAAACTAATCTGAAAACAGTATTTCATCTCCTTATAAACAAATCCAAATGGCATTTCTATCTTTATCATTCAGCTGCTCTTCTGAAACTCAACACAGGCATCCAGCCAAATCCAGGCCCTACTACTATGTCACAAACATAAGTTTATAAAGAAGTTCTAGGCTAGCTGCCCTTGTGGGGCATTTTAAGCCTAGCCAATTTCCCCAAGGTCAGAATCAGAACCTGTACCTTGTGTCCATGAGGCAAACACCTTAACCACTATGCCACCCCTCAAATCCATCAGTATCCTCCCCAAGCTCAACACCTCTAGCAGCAAACAAATCTGACATACTACTAGTTACTATGAATATTAGAAGCATTTGCAATAAACTCCAAGAATTCCAAGCATGCCTAGCATTCTACAACTCTGATATAGCTGTAGTGACAGAAACCTGGCTAAAACCTCATGTAAAAGACAATGAAATAATACTTCATGGTAAAAACATTTTCAGACTTGACAGAACAAATAAATGAGGAGGACAACTAGCAATTACATCACAAACTTAACAGAAAAGCCATCTGCATCACCGGGTTTTACACCCCACCAAGACAAAATAGTAACACACCAGAACAACTTCTGCACTGGCTACATAACGACATACCCCATGAAACCGTTATGATGGATAACCATAACAAACTGGGACCCTAAAGATACATACACCTCATCAATGAATCTATCTGGTTTCTAACAAATAATAAAAAATACAAGCAAAATACACACACACACACAAACAAGGAATCCATCTTAGGCTGGATTCTTACAAGCAAGCCAAATACAAATTTCTCTGGCTGCCTTGTTAACAGTTTCAGCACCCATCTACCAACATATGCTGTCAAAAACACCCAAATATATTCAAAGAGGTAGTCTACAGACAGGTGTTAAATATAAAATAATTGAATTCAAGTGACTTCATCTCCACAATCAAACTCTACAACTGGAATATCATAAAGACCATGCGCCACTAGATGATGCTGTAACCCATTTAAAAACTACCTTCCTACACATGCTCAATAGCCACACACTACTCAGAACTAGGAGTCAGATCAAACTCCACAACCTGGTTAACAAAAGACACAAGGCTTCTCCTTCATAGAGAAAACATGGAAAAATTGGCTCAAAAACAAAACCCAATCCAATGACTAACACTTTAGACACCTGATAAATCTTGCAAAAAAAATGTTAAATGACAACAACAAAAAAAAAAAACACTTCACCAACCATCAGACAACACACCACAACAATCCCAAGTTATTTTGGTCTTCCATAAACAAACTACTACACCCTGGACAAATACTCCCACACCAACAATCAGTAATAACCCAGACAATATAACCACACAGTTCAATTCCCACTTTATAACCCTCAGTACTCTCTTTTACTAAAAAAAAAAAAAAACCTGTCGCACCACCTTCACTACACCCCATCTCTTCCAACCAGTTCCAATCACTATAAAAAAAAATACCTACAAACCTTAAACTAACCACCATAGCAGCAGACAACCTCCTAACAGAGTAACTAAAACTCACTTCTGAAGTTCTAGCCTTCCCTGTTTCTATACTAATTAACTGATCAATAAAGGTGAAAATTCAAATGACTTATATCCAAGTATAGACCCAAAGCTATACTACCAACACCAACAAAAATGTTAGAAAAATGTATCCACACCCAGATCATCAGACATCTTACCCAAAGTAATCTTTCCATGACACAACATAGCTTCAGCCCCAGTCTTGACACAATTACTGTTCTTTTACCAGTGCTAACAGAGAACCACAATAGAAATACTGGCAATCTGGTATCAGCACTCTTACTGGATTTGTCAAAGGCCTTTGACACAGTTTCCCATCAAAAACTTCTCAGCAAACTTTTCACCCTGGGTCTAAATAAAGCATGTCACCTGGTTTTATAGCCATTTTACAAACAGATAACAATTTGTAAGATGGAAACAAGAATTCTCATCTTTCCTTCCAGTCACAGTTGAAGTCTCATAAGGATCGATACTGGGCACACTTCTATTTAATATATTTGTAAACAAACTCCATACTGCCACCAAAGGCAAATATATTTCAATAGGCAGATGATGCAACCCTCATCTGCTCTGCCTCAACACTAGAAATCCTCAAGAAAATCACACAACAGTCTTTCTCATCTGTCGAATCCTGACTATGCACCACAAACTTACTTCTAAATGCAAGAGAGACTGAACTAATGCTCTTTATACCAAAACAATTCAATACTCAAATACACAATTTCCATATTGTCTCATATGACAATACAAAAACTCAAACTTGACAGAAGCCAAATTAGTAGTGAGTACTCCAAGATGAACTCATATGATCAACTGATTCTCCAAACTATCAAAAATACACACAACAAACTAGGTTCCCTTTATACAGCATATCAGTACCTTACTGTATCCACAAGGAAATCCAAAGCAGCAACCTAACTACTCCCATCTCTACTGCATGGGTTATCTACCTTCACTAATAAATACCCTCAGTTCCAAACTTGATGCATGCTAGAATAAATTAAGCAAGATTGGCCACATATTAATCTCCTAAAATCCACCACTGTACAGCCCTAAAGGACCTAAATTGGCTAGAACTCCTACATCAGCTAACCTACTCTCAAACTCATGACTGGCCACACATTTATTTAAAAACCAGATAGCTGCCCCTCTCTAAAATGCATATTACTACCATACAGCAACATCAGAACACTACACTCCAATAACAAATCTCTCAGCTGTAAGCAACTCAAAAAATTCTGCCGGAAACTCACTCTATTCTCAGTGTGTCTCAAAACTGTGGAACTCCATCCAATTAGAGTTAAAGCTTTCAGAAAACAACAAATGCTTTAAAAGTCTGCTAAAACAGCATCTGCAAGGCACTTGGTGCTACTCTTGCTCTACACACAGATAATCTTCCGATCCAGAAGAGAATATAAGCTGTAATACTTCTGACAAAACATTAGATGATATGCACTAAATTCCCATACATTAATTATTACACTTTATCTACTACTGTAAACACATTTAACTAATTATATTTCTTAACTACCTGCTCCTACTTAATCCTCACTCTCCCTTATCATACCACAAATTAATTTCAACTCAAATCTCCGTCTTGGTCTTCTCTTACTTTTCCTTGCATTTCTGTCTGCTGCACCTTATAAAAATATACAGGTAATCTTTTTTCTCCCCTTCCTAAAGTCACAAATTATAAGATGCCGCCAGGTTAGCTTTAACCATCTGTTACACCTAATTGTGTAAACAAAAATGCTTATGTAGCTAAGATGAATGTCATTGCTCCCCTTTACTCAGCCCTCATTGGACCAATCATGCCCCCTTTGGCAAGCAGACATATGCAACAACTGGAACAAAAAGAGCTACATTACTAAAGGGACATAAGACTTATACATGCCCCACATGGACCAACTCAAAGCTCCGTCACTATACTCTGCATTCTACAGTCTAACAGGTGACTTGTGTCTAGCATACAAGGCATCCTCCAAACAATTACTAAACAGCAGCAAAAAATACTTGGTCTAGGAATCTAAACTTTTTCTGCAACATCAAACGAATGGTTTGGAGGGACAGGTATATTTCACAGAAAATACTGCTGCCATGGAACAGACTCCTCCCATCCACATAAAACAAAGTTCAACCCTGTCCATTTTCAAGCACAACTTAGATCTATAGAAAGAAAAGTTATCCCAGGACTGCCCACTGTACAACTAATGGACAGATGCAGCTTCTAAATGCTTTATCCCATGCATGGGTCCCCTCAAATTATCTATGGTATGATCCCAGATATTTTGATTACATATAATTATCAACCATGGGATGGATAATGTCAATCTATAACCAAATGGAATAGGTTTATTTCAAGCATAAAAAAAAGGAAAACGTCTAGGCTTAACATGACCCACAAGGGCAGCTAGCCTAGCACTTAGCTATGACCCTATGAAAATGTTATATACAACATGGAAAATGAAAATATATTGTCTATGTATGGGAATGCTGGAGCTTTTCTCCTCTGGCCTCCACTGAAAAAAGGCCATCTATCCCAGATGGACTTTCCCAGTCAGCAAAGATAAATAAATTTTTCATGGACATATTTGATGGCGTGTCTTCCTCCTCATTATATATTATACCTAACTGGGGGGGGGGTCATTTGCTTGATCAGGAATCTGAATACACAGCTATGTGACTTTAGAGATTATTGAAACTACTAGGGCAAATGAATAATCTTCTCTCAAATGGCCTAAACTTAACTAGACTCTTCCCTAATTACATAATTATTTAAGAGCCTTGAAACGTTACATGGTCTTGTGCTGCCTGGAACTAAGTAAGCTTGGTGAATATTGTTACCCTATGCAACAAAACCTTTATGACAAGAAATAATGTGAAAATGAATCTAGGATGTAGATACAGAAGGTCCAAATATCTAAGGAACATCATCTAACTCTTGTCCTGAACAGCATAACAGAACCCTGTTATGTAACCAGTCAACCTAAAAAGTAAGTGAAGCACTGGTACTCCAGAAGGTTCAATGATGCACCTGGCATAAACTCCACTTCAGATAATGCTGAAAACTCACAGGACCGTGAAGAAGCCAAGCATGATCCTCTGTTACTTCTATTACTTCTTAACCTCACAAGTTCCTTTAGAGATAAAGGCTGGTTATCATGTAAGGATTATATGGAAAGTCTTCTCAGAAAGCCTTTTTTGCCCATTGGTCCACCCAAGACTGCCTAAAGCAACCTCAAAATTCAAATGAAGAAAGATTTAATCTCACATGGTGACAACAAATTCCTCTAATGAAATATTAATAGAAGATTAGCATACTCACTGTTGTATACTAGGGAGGTTGCTAGCACTAGACCTTGCCAACAGTACTATGACGGAGTCAGCCAATGGACTATTACAGCTGATTTCAACCTCGTTTGTGGATAAAGGTCCACAGAGGTTTACTGAAAAGGACTAGAAGAACCACTCCCTAAAAAGCCCCCCAAAAAATCTTTAATGAGGCAAACTTCATCTAAGGAAGCAGAGTAGAAGGATCATCAGGCTTTATCCAGGAAAAGCGGGATGAGGAGAGTCTCAATTCCTCTTCTGGAGACCTACACAATGGGGATTTTCATTTGAGAAATGAACAGAAGGAATCCAAGTTCACATGAGTCTTCTGTCTCTGATCCAAGACCAACAGGAATAATGCTATGTTCCTGAAGAAAAGTCAAAAGGTCTGACTGCTTCTTGAAAAATACCTTAAGCATCTTTCCTAGTCATCCAGAGTAGAAGTACTCAAATTACAGCACAATTTAAAAATAAGATTTGTCCAAGGCAATGAGACATACCTGATGCCTCTACAATCTAGTAAAGTCCTGGTTGCAGAAGCCAAACTAAAGCCAATATTTTTAGTTTAGCTAAAGGCATATCTACAAAGATAAACTCAATAAATGAAAACTATTACTACAGTATTAATCTACTGGACAGCTACTCTTGAGTGATTCTAAGTTGATAATTTCCTTTTCATAATTCAGCACTTTTCAGCAAAACAATGCATTTGAAGACAACTATGTTCCTGACGAACACAGGAAATGACCATCTTTCATGTTTTAACTGTCTGTACAATCAGTGTGAACCCTAGGGCTTTACCTAGAAAGCACTTTGGGAAGTGTGACTGACTGATGTTGCACTCATAGTACTCTCCCTGTACTCTAAACAAAAGTCGAGGCTGCAATAACGGGATGCTTTTTAAACTTTGTGGCTGATTGCAGGAGTGAATATTTTGGAAATAGTGCTGCTTTCTTTGGGGAAAGTTTAGCAGCCTTAAGTTTGAACTGCCATCTTTTTATTTTTGTGTTTTAACTTTCTGCACTCTTAGTGTGAAGACTATGGATTTTCAGGGATCAGGACAAGCTAGTACTACCATTTCCTGACATTATTTACTTAAGGCACAAACAAGACAGGAAGAAATGGAAACAGTTGATCTGCTGTGGCAACCCCTAACGGGAGCAGCCGAAAGAAGAAGAATTTACTTAAGGCACAAGGGGGTCTAATTAGTGTTGCACCTTCTATGATTCTCTGAGCTCTTTAAAATTTTGCCTATAATAGTGAGCAGCTGCAAGTTATGAGCAGCTATGTATCTGCATCACTGCAAAGATGCACAAAAGCACGACGAGTGAAAACTAATTTGGACTGTGTACAGGATTATTGCATGACTTTATAAGAATCATTGCACTTTTCTTGCTTTGTATTATTTTATACTAGCTGGTTTTAGTACACTGGAAATAGCCTATATAAAGAAAATATGTAAGCTGTGTGCTTAAACATGTAGGCTTTAGATAACTACTGTATAAACAACAATTTGGAAAGGGATTTCTTAAGACAGTGTAGCACATATTTGATGATTAATCAAGACAGAACAGAATTTCTTTCCAATAAAGGAACTTTTTTTTTTAAACAAAACTACATACCCAATTAAATAGCACGAAGTAATTAAAAGTACACCACTGAAATGGGATAAGAGTAAAGGCAGAGTCACAGTCTCTGTAAGAACTAAACTCGCACTAGTAATTAATGATGTTAATACACTAAAGCCTGAGGTTACAAAAATACCGTCTTAACAAGAGACTCCAATGAGTTAAGAATGAAGTTAAAGCTGAGAAGACCTCAGTTAAGGTACACTAACTCCCCAGAGGCAGACAATAACTCAGCTTCACCTTTTAACCCTGGAGTGAACGACTAAGAGGGTTAGGTTACTACTATGATGAAGGGAGCTTTTCTTTCGCATGCCAGAAGGGAACACATGCTCTAATAATGAAACATCACACATTAATGAGCTTGTAAAAATTCTCAAGTACTGGACTCTGAAAATAGCATTGATATTACTCTCCATGCTACAACACAAAAACAGACATTATTTGACAGAAGTAACTATGAGCCACAGATGAAAATGAAATACCAGGCGGTTATTCTTACCATGAAGTTATCATGGTAAACCATAACAGGAAATGTAGGAAGGAAGGAGAGGGGACTTAAGTTGCTTTGACTGCACTATAACAACCTTCTTGGGCATATAAACAGTATTTGGTTGGATTACGGTAATAATCTAGAAATGGACCTAAAGAATCCCAGCAGGGGCCCTGGAACTGATAGGAATTAGACTGACAAGTGAAGTTACAAGCAAATTTTGGTTACCAGGGATTTGCTCTTAAAGGAAATTAAGAAATATTCACTAAGAATTGATAGAACTCGGACATCTGTGTGCAAGATATCAGATATCAAAAGCGCCATTATTAAGCTGAACACAAAAATGTCAAGTATCCTGACATCATCACCACCACGGTAGGTAATAATGATGTTGGGTATACACACAGTTCTGATTTAGTGTCTAATGTGAAGTATCATTCAACAATCTGGGAAGGGGAATATTATGGTTAATCTTGTTAACATTCTACACCTTTTGAAATTTAAAAGATCTTTACTGCAAGAGGCTATCAATATTAACAGTTTCATTAGAAGGCATGTGCTCCAAACCAAAAATAACAGTCTTATCAGTTTAATTCTCCAAGTCTTTTGGGTTTCTAATACCATGACAGAAATGGATTAGAGTTCATGAAATTAAAATTGTTGCAGTCTTTAATGTTAGCCAAGAGTGCACTTGTCAGCACTCGCATGTGCCTAAAAGTGCCTCCTTCTGTAATTCATACGGGGTTACATGTACTGGTAATACATCCAAGTATGACTTAAATTCTTTTTTTTTTTTTATTATTAGAGCCATTGCTCCTACTACTGTTGGAATTATCTGGGTATCTTTCTTCCACATCTCTCTCGTTTCTGCCTGCAAGTCCTGATATTTTATGACTGTGTTTCTTTGGACGCAAGACACTGCAATCACTGGATGCAGCAAATTTAAAGAACAATGCTACTTCTCTTTTCTCCATGGACTACTGGATCTGTTTTTTTTTTGCATCTATTTTTTGTACTGTTGGGAATGGGTGATCCCATGTGATATACACTTCTTCATTCTCTATAAAGCTTTCTGGATTATACTTCCAATGCTTCTCAGCTACTTCTGTACTGTAATGTTTGCACAATCTCCAATGCAAATGTCTTGTCACATTATTGTGATTTTCAGTACATAAGCTTTCTGCCAAGAGTGCATCACATCCAACAAGATATAGGACTGTTTCCAGTTTTTTTTTCCACCAGAACCTGCATTTATGTTTCCATTTTCAATGGACCTTATGAACATGCAAGCAATAGACTATTATGGTCTGCCATTAACTTTCCATCTTTTGGTTTCAATTCACCTCTTCGTATTCATTCCTGTGTCAAATTTTGGTCAACGTGAGGTTGCTCCAAATCTCTGTCACTATATTTATATTTTTTCCACATTTCTTTCCTATCTGATCCTTGTCCATAATCTTCCTTTTCTTTCTTGGTATATTCAGTTTCTGTCTGATTTTTCTCTAGTTCAGGTAGGACTTCAATTTCCACTTGACACCAAAATGCATCTGCTAAACTAAGCAAAGATGTCATCTTAGAATTCCTCTCCTCATGTTTAAAAAAACTTTCATTATCATGTTTTAAAACTTTCATTATGTTTGGATCTGATGAGGTCTGCATATATGTATGCAGTCCCACGACTGCAGATCTACACAGATACTCAATTTCAATGAAGGCCATATACCTTCTTCGAGTGAGGAATACACAATCTTGAAAACAGTGTTGCTCTCCTCTCTCTTGCCCTGAGCTTCACCAGCAGAGGTCAGCAGGACACAGTGCCCGATTCCTGAAGTGAGCCTGGCAGGCCCACTCCCATCAGATCTGGCCATGCAGGGGGCACTGCCCTACTACTCATTAACCATGATGCCACCGGCCCAAGATCCCCCTCCACCTCCTCTCAAGGAGGTAGGAAAGGGTAGGAAGGGAAGGCAGAGGCAAGTGCAGGACCTGGCCATTTGGGTGCACCTCCATTATGAGGGGGTGACTGTGGATGGAGAACCCACATCATGATGCCATCTGTGATGTGCCAGGGAATAAATGCATGCAGAGAAAGGGTGCAGTCCTGACAGGAGGCGCACCTCCTCTCCTCCCTGCATGGGTCACCCTGGCACTGTGGGTATCAGTTCCCCTCAATTCTGGTCATGGGAACCCGTGAAGACACGTCACTTCCCAAGGAGTGTCAGTTTTAAAGCTCAGACAGTCGGTGAGACCACCCCCTTTGGCCAAAGAGTCCACTGTGGAATTTGCAGTGCAGAAGGCAGCATATTTTGCAAAGGAAAAACACACTTGTCCCATGCTTGAAACCCAGGCAAGAGTTGAGGTAAATTTTTTTTAGTCCCTTATAGTAAGATTAATTCTCTTTCATATAGATAACCTCCTCATGATCTAGTTCTCTACAGTATTAGAAGGCTAAACAAATAAATTGAACACATGGGAAGCAATACTGAATGGGGAGCAGATACCTGACCAAGTTTTAAATGAAACAATTTAGTGACAAATTTCCCTCAACTGATGTTAAGAGATATGATTGTTATAACATAAATACAAGAGGAGGAGGAGTGTTTATTTATATTACCAAGGAGAGACGCTCGTTCGCAGTTAAGCAGCTGCTGCCCTGAGTTTTAGTAGTAGTAGTAGTAGTACTAATTTCCACATTTGAGGCTGATGTTGAGTAGCTGTTTGCATGCCCTGTGTTTTCTGCCTGGCAGTTGGAACCTGGAGGGAAATTTAAACAACTGTTCTATTCCCTCCATGTAAAACAGTTAAAGTTGTGGCTTTATGTTGGTCACTTTATGCTTCGTGTCTCTCTCTTTTTCCAACTATTAATAGAAATAAACCGGTACTACAGAGCTGATCCTGACGATCTTGCGAAATCTTGTTCAAAGATGCTGAAGGTACCTTTTCTTATTTTTTTTAAAGCAAGGCTTGAATAAGAAGTGGTGCAGTTGAGAGCATAGTGGTTAGCTGTCCAGACTTTTCGCAGAATGCCCAGATTTTTGCCACTTATTTTTGGTCTGTTTCACAAAAAATTGTCTAGCAAATCTTTGAGGACTGAAGACAGAAAATAAAGGCAGACATTTGAGCTTTAGATTTCATATCCTTCAGAAAATTCGTACTAATGCATAACTTGCTCTTATAAACTTAGAAAGTTGATAGAACAGCAATATTTAAAATGTGCCCCTAGATTTGGGCCTTTATCCCCCCCCCCCATTATGACAGGCTTTGTCCAGATCTCATGCACTAAGAGGTTGAGAAGTATGGTGTGTGTGTGTGGGGGGGGGGGGTAAGTAAGAGGGAGGGAGGTGTGTGTGTGTGTAAGAGGGAGGCAGGCAGGCAGGTAAGATAGGTAGGAAAGTGTGTGTGTGTGTGTGTGTGTGTGTGTGTGTGTGTGTGTGTGTGTGTGTGTGTGTGAAATGCCCTAGTTAGGGTTAACAAGTGGTTATATTTTATTATAATTTGCCTAGGCACAAACCCTGTACTTTAGCCACAGGAAACAACAGCCTAAATTATATCCCAACTACCAAGCTGCATTTTTCAAGGAACTGTGTTTCTGGTGCATTTTTCAAAGAATTTAGTTTCAAGTGCATTTTCAATGAACTGTGAGCTACAACGGAAGAGAAGTTCACTGCTGCTCATGCTAAGTCTGTTTACAATGTGCATCTTTTTGTTTAGCAAATAGTATCACTATTGTGGTACAAATTTTAAACAGTGTTAGTAGCACAACAGGTAGCCTACCCATACCTCTCAACCTGGAAACAAAAAATCTGGACAAGGCCCACGAAAAATAGGTAAAAATCTGTACGCTGATTAACATCTAATTTTAATACATCATTACGTAACCCCACCCACTCCAATGGAATTGTGGGATACCAACTTTCAAACCCAAACTGAAGAACAGACAACCAAACTATGGCACCAGAGTCCCCCCTGCAGTTATTCCAATGTCCCATTACCTGGCTATTTCACCTCATTTACCATAAACACTAATGTGTGCATACTGCTTTACTTCTACAATGATTATTTGGATTTTATTTTTACATTTTACAGCACAACAATGCACAAACACTAATAGACATCTGGTAAACAAAGCAATACTGTCTCACAATAAAAATAGAACTGGCATTAAAAAGTACAGTTGTGTACACTTACCATAAATGTAGATGTTTGAGTGCATTCACTGTTGCAGTCATCACACTTGGGTTATCTGCCTTGCAAGTAGCCCTCAGTCGGCCCAAATACCAGAGACTTAGTATTTCTGCATCAGATGCTGTCACTCCTGGACTGACGTCAGGTCGTCAGGAGTATAAAAACAGTACATCAGTTTTTCTTGACCCAAATGTCAGGAGCCCCAAATAGGGAGCTAGGTTATGGTGGGGAAACACCACCAGTAAAAAGTAAATACCAACACTAGTAGAAATAGCCAGAGAGAGGAGAGAGAGCGAGAGAGAAAAACCAGGGGGCTGGTGGGAGGGAAACCAGGACTGCAACAGTGAATACACTCGAACATCTACATTTATGGTAAGTGTACACAACTGTACTATGTTCTTCATTTTTCACTGTTGCAGTCATCACACTTGGGTGGATTCCCAAAGCTGAGGAAGAGTGGAGGTAGTCAAGAAGAGTTGGGGTTGGCTAGTAGGCCTTGCAAGACTGCTGTAGCAAAACCTGCCCTGGATTTGGAAAAGATAGGCAAGTGGTAATGCTTGGTGAAGGTGAATACAGAACTTCAGGTAGCAGCTTCTAGGATGTCCCTGGTAGGGACACCCCTGAGAAATGCTGTAGAGGTAGACGTTGCCCTAGTGGAATGTGTTCTAGCCACCTGAGGGGTTGGTTTTCCATGGTGCTTGTAGAAGAAATGGATGCAGTTGCTATGCATTTGGAAATGGTTTGTTTTGAAATGGCCTTGCCCTCTGCCCCTGTTGCAAAGCTGTCTAGTAACTGGTCAGATTTTCTGAAGGGCTTAGTCATATCAAGGTAGAATCTGAGCTGTCTGTGCACGTCCAAAGAGTGCAGGATCCTTTCTCCTTTATTTTGAGGATTAGGGAAGAAGTTTGGCAAATGGATGGATTGGGTGAGAGCCACACTGGACACCACTTTAGGCATAAATGTAGGGTTAGTCCTGAGGGAGACCCTGCCTGCATGGAAAATAATGAAGGGTTCCACAGCCATCAGTGCTTGTAGCTCAGACACTCTTCTAGCTGAAGTGATGGCTAGAAGCAAGGCTGTTTTCCAGAAGAGGAATTTTAATTCTGCTGAAGCAAAAGGTTTAAAGGGGAGAAGTGTGAGCTTTTCCACTACAAAGTTAAGGTCCCAAGCAGGGGTGGGCACTCTCCTTGGTGGCCTTAAGTTGCTTGCCCCTCTCAGGAATTGTTTGATGAGAGGGAGAGAGAACAGAGGTAGCTCAGTGCTGTAATGAGCCAAGATGGCACTGGCATGGATCTTAATGGAGGAGAAGGATAGGCCTCTGTGGAGTAGTTCTGCTAGGTAATTCTGGATTAGAGGCAAGGAGGACAGTGCTGTGTCCTCTCCTTTACACTGAATCCAAGAACAATACCTTTTCCACTTATCAGCATAGGATTTCCTTGTACTGGGCCTTCTGGCTTCAAGGATGACGTCCAGCACCTGTTTGCATAGGGTTGCTGGTGGGGTATTCAAGGAATAAACCAGGCTGCAAGATTTAGGGTTTGCAAATGTGGATGCAAGATCTGTCCCTTCTGCTGAGACAGCAGGGTCAGAGTCTGGTGTATGTGCCAGGATAGCACCGTTGTCATGCTGCGCAGGAGTGGATACCAGTGCTGGCGTGGCCAGTCCAGGACAATCAGAATTGTCCTTGGCCTGTCCTGTTTTATCTTGAGTAATACTCTTAAGAGAAGGGGCAGAGGGGGAAGGCATAGATTGATAGGTTTTCCCATTGAAAGGCTAAGGCATCCACTTTCCAGGCCCTGTTGTGAGGATTCCTGGTGCAGAATTTGCTGAGCTGGTGGTTGTAGGGGGAGGCAAAGAGATCTACCTCTGGGGTCCCCCATTTCTGAATCAGAAGGTTGAAGGTGCTGGGCTCCAATTTCCACTCGCGTGGGTCTAGGAGATTTCTGCTTAACTTGTCTGTCAGTGAGTTTAGTTTGCCTGGCAGGAATTGAGCTTGCAGATGGACTTTGATGTCCAAGGCCCTGGTCCACAGGGCCACTGTTAACCTGCAGAGTGGATAGGAATGGGTTCCCCCCTGCTTGTTGATGTACCACATAACTGTGGTGTTGTCTGTTTTATCAGCAGTTGTCCTGGAAGGAGGGTCAGGGCATTTTGTACAGCTAGCATATTTTTGGTTGATGTGCAGATGAATTTGACTTAGGCTCCAATGGCCCTGAATAAATATGCCAGGCATGCGAGTCCCCCATGCATAGTCTGATGCATCTGTGGTCAGGGTCTGGGCGGCGTGGAATAGAGTGAATGTCAGTTACTTGTTGTGGTTGCATGCTTCTGTCCACCAAAGGAACTCTGCCCTTAGACAGGGTATGATAGGAATGACTGTTTCCAGGTCCTGAGAATGTTGGCACCAAAGACTATTTAAGTACCACTGAAGTTTTCTCATATGCAGTCTTGTATATGGAATTAGCAGTATACATGAGGCCATGAACCCTAGGGCTTGCAGTTACTGAAGTGAGGAATGGGAAGTTGTGTCCAAGCTTGCTCTCAGGAATACAATCTTTTAACTTTAATTTATTTTCACTGATGGTGTACCCCAAGGAAGTGATAATGTTTTTTACAAATGCCTGGTACTAAAGTAGCAATTCCTGACTGTCTGCCTGAATCAGGCAGTCCAAGTATGGGTAAATTTGGATAGTTCTCCGCCTGCAGTATGCACTGGCTGGGTCCAGGCATTTTGTGAATACCCTGGGCGCAGTAGATAAGCTAAAGGGAAGTGCAGAGAACTGATAATGCATAGACCCTGCCCTGAATCGTAGATACTTCCTGCAGGACTCCCTTATAGGGTTGTGCAGATAGGCTTCTTTTAAGTCTAGGTGACTAACCAGGCATCCTTGACTAACATAGGAAGAAGCTGTTGCAGGATAAGCATTTTGAACTTTGGTACCACCAGGAAGGTGTTCAGAATTGAAAGATCCAAGATTGAGTGCCAAGAGCCCTCTTTCCTGGGTACCAGGAAGAGTCTGCAGTAGAATCCTTGACCCCTCTGTTCTACTGGAACAGGCTGAATAGCTCTGATATTGAACAGGGAAAGTACTTGGTTTTGAGCCTCTAATCACTGGTTTGGAGGAAGGTTTGGAAACCCGCATGGGGTTGGCAGAGATTGGAAATAAAATGTGTACCCTTGGGATACAATGTTGAGGACCCATCGGTCCTGGGTGATGGACATCCAGTTTTTTGCATGGAGGACAAGTTTTCTTCCTAGGGGCACAAGCAATTGGACAGGGCTGGGAAGTGGATTGAAGAAGTCATTGTGAGCTTTTTCGGTGGCTTACCTCTCCCGCTTTAGAGGTGGGGGCACTCCATTGCTTAGATCTCTGCATACCCTGAGACTGTATTCTGGGTGGTCTGTTTCCCCTGGGTCTTGTTTGAGAAGGCCTGGAGGTGGCTGAAAAGGATCAGTGTTTTGAAGGGTAATGCCTACTGAATCTAGGGGGTTGCACTTGTAAGAATTCTTAAGTCTGCATAGATTTAGCTTTTTCTTCCATCTTTTTAAGAACTTCTTCTGCTTTGGTGCCAAAAAAGCATCCTTATTCAAAGGACTGTCTAGTAATTTAGATTTGACATGATCTGGCTAAGTCTGCTCCTTCAGCCAAGCATGTCTTCTCAGTACAGAGCCAGTGACTGCTGCCCTGCAAGATGCTTCTAGGGCATCAAAGCCACACTGCAAAGTATGCTTACTGACTTGGTTTGCAGAGTGCATAAGCTCCTGCAATTCTTTATTTTCTGCACAGTCTGGAAAAGTTACCACTTTTTGTTTAATAAGTTCCATAATACATTGTTAGTACTTTAGCATGTGAAACTGGCAATTCAAAGCCCTGATAGCAAGTGTTGCAGAGGTATATATCTTCTTACCTCATCTGTCCAAAGCTCTGGAATCCCAGTCTGAAGGGGTGGGATTCTTGGCTATAGTATCCTTGATACATTTAGGCCCCTGCAAAATGATCTCTGGGTCAGCAGTATGACTCGAACAGAAACTTGTCAGTATCAGGTACTCTGTAGTACCTGTCAGGTTTCTTAGGGGCAGGAGGTAAAGTGACAGGAGTAAGACTGGATTCGATGAAAACATCATCCACGACAGGGGTATAGCTAAAGGTCTGTGCTAGGGAAGAAGTTTGGCAAATGGATGGATTGGTTGAGAGCCACACTGGACACCACTTTAGGCATAAATGTAGGGTTAGTCCTGAGGGAGACCCTGCCTGCATGGAAAATAATGAAGGGTTCCTTCCACAGCCATCAGTGCTTGTAGCTCAGACACTCTTCTAGCTGAAGTGATGGCTAGAAGCAAGGCTGTTTTCCAGGAGAGGAATTTTAATTCTGCTGAAGCAAAAGGTTTAAAGGGGAGAAGTGTGAGCTTTTCCACTACAAAGTTAAGGTCCCAAGCAGGGGTGGGCACTCTCCTTGGTGGCCTTAAGTTGCTTGCCCCTCTCAGGAATTGTTTGATGAGAGGGAGAGAGAACAGAGGTAGCTCAGTTCTGTAATGAGCCAAGATGGCACTGGCGTGGATCTTAATGGAGGAGATGGATAGGCCTCTGTGGAGTAGTTCTGCTAGGTAATTCTGGATTAGAGGTAAGGAGGACAGTGCTGTGTCCTCTCCTTTACACTGAATCCAAGAACAATACCTTTTCCACTTATTAGCATAGGATTTCCTTGTACTGGGCCTTCTGGCTTCAAGGATGACGTCCAGCACCTGTTTGCATAGGGTTGCTGGTGGGGTATTCAAGGAATAAACCAGGCTGCAAGATTTAGGGTTTGCAAATGTGGATGCAAGATCTGTCCCTTCTGCTAAGAGAGCAGGGCCAGGGTCTGGTGTATGTGCCAGGATAGCACCGTTGTCATGCTGCGCAGGAGTGGATACCAGTGCTGGCGTTGCCAGTCCAGGACAATCAGAATTGTCCTTGGCCTGTCCTGTTTTATCTTGAGTAATACTCTTAAGAGAAGGGGCAGAGGGGGAAGGCATAGATTGATAGGTTTTCCCATTGAAATGCTAAGGCATCCACTTTCCAGGCCCTGTTGTGAGGATACCTGGTGCAGAATTTGCTGAGCTGGTGGTTGTAGGGGGAGGCAAAGAGATCCATCTCTGGGGTCCCCCATTTCTGAATCAGAAGGTTGAAGGTGCTGGGCTCCAATTTCCACTCGTGTGGGTCTAGGAGATTTCTGCTTAACTTGTCTGCCAGTGAGTTTAGTTTGCCTGGCAGGAATTGAGCTTGCAGATGGACTTTGATGTCCAAGGCCCTGGTCCACAGGGCCACTGTTAACCTGCAGAGTGGATAGGAATGGGTTCCCCCCTGCTTGTTGATGTACCACATAACTGTGGTGTTGTCTGTTTTATCAGCAGTTGTCCTGGAAGGAGGGTCAGGGCAATTTGTACAGCTAGCATCTTTTTGGTTGATGTGCAGATGAATTTGACTTGGGCTCCAATGGCCCTGAATAAATATGCCAGGCATGTGAGTCCCCCATGCATAGTCTGATGCATCTGTGGTCAGGGTCTGGGCGGCGTGGAATAGAGTGAATGTCAGTTACTTGTTGTGGTTGCATGCTTCTGTCCACCAAAGGAACTCTGCCCTTAGACAGGGTATGACAGGAATGACTGTTTCCAGGTCCTGAGAATGTTGGCACCAAAGACTTTTTAAGTACCACTGAAGTTTTCTCATATGCAGTCTTGTATATGGAATTAGCAGTATACATGAGGCCATGAACCCTAGGGCTTGCAGTTACTGAAGTGAGGAATGGGAAGTTGTGTCCAAGCTTGCTCTCAGGAATACAATCTTTTAACTTTAATTTATTTTCACTGATGGTGTACCCCAAGGAAGTGAGAATGTTTTTTACAAATGCCTGGTACTAAAGTAGCAATTCCTGACTGTCTGCCTGAATCAGGCAGTCCAAGTATGGGTAAATTTGGATAGTTCTCCGCCTGCAGTATGCACTGGCTGGGTCCAGGCATTTTGTGAATACCCTGGGCGCAGTAGATAAGCTAAAGGGAAGTGCAGAGAACTGATAATGCATAGACCCTGCCCTGAATCGTAGATACTTCCTGCAGGACTCCCTTATAGGGATGTGCAGATAGGCTTCTTTTAAGTCTAGGTGACTAACCAGGCATCCTTGACTAACATAGGAAGAAGCTGTTGCAGGATAAGCATTTTGAACTTTGGTACCACCAGGAAGATGTTCAGAATTGAAAGATCCACGATTGAGTGCCAAGAGCCCTCTTTCCTGGGTACCAGGAAGAGTCTGCAGTAGAATCCTTGACCCCTCTGTTCTAGTGGAACAGGCTGAATAGCTCTGATATTGAACAGGGAAAGTACTTGGTTTTGAGTCTCTAATCACTGGTTTGGAGGAAGGTTTGGAAACCCGCATGGGGTTGGCAGAGATTGGAAATAAAATGTGTACCCTTGGGATACAATGTTGAGGACCCATCGGTCCTGGGTGATGGACATCCAGTTTTTTGCATGGAGGACAAGTTTTCTTCCTAGGGGCACAAGCAATTGGACAGGGCTGGGAAGTGGATTGAAGAAGTCATTGTGAGCTTTTTCGGTGGCTTACCTCTCCCTGCTTTAGAGGTGGGGGCACTCCATTGCTTAGATCTCTGCATACCCTGAGACTGTATTCTGGGTGGTCTGTTTCCCCTGGGTCTTGTTTGAGAAGGCCTGGAGGTGGCTGAAAAGGATCAGTGTTTTGAAGGGTAATGCCTACTGAATCTAGGGGGTTGCACTTGTAAGAATTCTTAAGTCTGCATAGATTTATCTTTTTCTTCCATCTTTTTAAGAACTTCTTCTGCTTTGGTGCCAAAAAAGCATCCTTATTCAAAGGACTGTCTAGTAATTTAGATTTGACATGATCTGGCTAAGTCTGCTCCTTCAGCCAAGCATGTCTTCTGAGTACAGAGCCAGTGACTGCTGCCCTGCAAGATGTTTCTAGGGCACCAAAGCCACACTGCAAAGTATGCTTACTGACTTGGTTTGCAGAGTGCATAAGCTCCTGCAATTCTTTATTTTCTGCACAGTCTGGAAAAGTTACCACTTTTTGTTTAATAAGTTCCATAATACATTGCTAGTACTTTAGCATGTGAAACTGGCAATTCAAAGCCCTGATAGCAAGTGTTGCAGAGGTATATATCTTCTTACCTCATCTGTCCAAAGCTCTGGAATCCCAGTCTGAAGGGGTGGGATTCTTGGCTATAGTATCCTTGATACATTTAGGCCCCTGCAAAATTATCTCTGGGTCAGCAGTATGACTCGAACAGAAACTTGTCAGTATCAGGTACTCTGTAGTACCTGTCAGGTTTCTTAGGGGCAGGAGGTAAAGTGTCAGGAGTAAGACTGGATTCCATGAAAACATCATCCACGACAGGGGGTATAGCTAAAGGTCTGTGCTGAGGCAACTCTAAAAATTCTCTGAGTCTCTTTTTGGACTGAGGACAGTCTTGGCATTCCCAATGGAAATCCTCAAAGTATGCAAGGTTTCACCAAAAGAAAAATCCTCTGGAGGGGAGGCAGAGGGAATGGATTCCTCTGCATTTAATCCTCATAAGCAGATAAAGGCATGTCTTCATAATCAGAAATGTCAGAGTCATCGGACTCCTGGTCTGTAGAACCTGAAGGGGACTGGGTTCTTTGTCTCTTTGCAGGGGAAGGCTGACTTCCCCTAATCAGTGTAACAGTAACAAAAAGATTCACTGAGTTCACCACCAAAGGCAGTACGCGTGGAAACCAAGTAAATGTAGAAAGCAAACCTGCTGCTGCCACCCAAGCTGACCTTGATAAAGGGTCAACAACTGAAAGTGCTTATCCAGACAGAAGCAGCAGGATTACGTTTTATTTTGTTAATAAAGGAAATTATTTTAACAATTTCAACCATTTTACTTCAGCTTGGGTGGCAGCAGCAGGTTTGCTTTCTAAATCAGCATAACAAGGTCTTCAGCCATTCTAAGCATTTGTTTTTGTGGCATGGGGTCCAGAGCATGCGCTTTGGTCGTCGGTTTTCTAGGCGTAGTGCGTACGCTGGGGCCTAAAAAATCTGTTGTTTTGGTTAGAATTAAGTTGTCTGTTTAGTTTGAACATCGGTAGAGCGAAGAACTGCCTCAGAAGCCGATGCCTGCACAGCAGCTCCGGACCCATCCAAGGTGGAGTCATCCGCAGGCTCCATAGTCAAAGAAGCATCTCGTGGCATACCGGACTCTGAATGGGTCTCAGTAGAGGCCTGCAAATCCACTGAAGCAGGCATCAAGGGGCTGCAAAGGTGCCTCACTGAGTACCGGCGGATGGGCGACTAGCTTAACGGAAGCGTCGTCGGCAGTTTTTGAACTATGCGGTCTGTCTCTGTCTTTATCCTTACTTTTTTTGGAAAATCGGTAGTCGGATAGCTTACCGAAGCATTTTCAGAATACGGAGATCGAGTGAAAGAATTTAGCGACGATGCCCGACGATGAATGGTTCTGGCGTTAAACAAGGCACAAAACCGACAGCGAGAGACGTCGTGGTCTGGGCCTAAACAGGTGATGCAGTAAGAGTGAAAATCTCTGTGAGGTATTTGCTTTCCACAGGCAAGACAATTACTGACTTTTTCTAACAATGGTTAGAGCAAGAAAAAGGATCCCCAACAGGGTACTTGGCTTTAGAAGACTTCAGGATTATTCTATGAAAACAAAAAACTTCAGGTAGCGGCCGACCGGCACTTGAGAACTGCTTCTGCTTCGGGCTCCTCCTCGGCAAGAAAGACTGATGTAATGGCATCGGCTGCCTGTTTTTATACCCCTGATGACCAGACGTCAGTCCAGGAGCGACAGCATCCGACGCCGAAATACTAAGTCTCTAGTATTCGGGGCAACTGAGGGCTACCTGCAAGGCAGATAACCCATGTGTGATGACTGCAACAGTGAAAACACGAAGAACATCTTCTCTGCCCTTGAAACTCACATTCATTGAAATAGCATTGAAACCCACACCACATCCAAAGAAAATGCATCTGGCCAATTACCTTTGGGCTGTTTTCAAATTATTGGCCCCTTGCACACAAAACAAGAAACATACATGTGTTCTTGTCTTTGATACACCTTCCTGACTTTAATTATATTCCTTGTATAATACAGCACACTTGTTAGAAAGAGTGCATTTTAAATTTGTTTGAACATTTTTCCAGTAGTCTGTACTGTAGGCAATGAAACAAAATGCATGAACCAATAATGACAAAACTGCCCAATTCAAAACATTTCCTTCATAAAAGTCTACTTCCACAATACAACTAGAATGACAGTTGTGTAAGCCATAGGCATCTTGCACAGCTTCTCGCACTTATTTTCAATTTTATTTATTTTTTTGGGGGGAGAACAAAAGGTCAAAAACGAGGGACACATTTTAAACATTGCTTGTATAATTTTGTAAAGTTGCTAGAATAAAAAGTTGTGCTACCACCATGCATTTCCCTGGCAAGCCTTAAACCCAGGACTCTATGCACTACAGTCAGAGCAACATACCACTATGCCAAATCAGCAGCTTCCTGAAAAATAGGAAGACTGAAACTTAATGGCTATCATTTAGTGAATTAATTTCTCACTTCTCACCATAGCTCTCAACCTCTTAGCATAAAAAACCTGGACAAACAAAGCTAATAATTGGGGAATACAAATTCAGTTATCACTATAGCTCTCAACTCTTAGCAGAAAAAACCTGGGCAAAGCTCACAAATGGTGGTGGCTAGGAACTTTAGGGTCTTTTTACCCTGTACTCAAGGTACAGGGTATGAGCCACAGTACCTCTAACCACCAGGTGTATTACATGGTGGGCATTTTCTCACACTCACACACCCTTCCTTCTCTGAACGTTAGTTTCCTTACTTGTAGTCTTCATTCCGTCCAAGTTCTTCTTGACCCTTCCAAACGTTATCCACCGCAGCACAGTTAGTCCTAATTCTGTAACAGCAACAGTTTGTTGCTGTTGCTCACAAGTTCTTCCCAACCCTTCCAAACGTTATCCGCCGCTGCATAGTTAGTCTTAATACTGTAACAGCAACTGTTTGTTGCTGTTACCGCTTGCATTTGAGCAACCAGGCAAGCCGGAAACGCATGAGCTCCTTGAGCTCAATTCCGACAGGCTGGTTAGCCCTGAGGGAGCTGACGTCATCACTCAAGTGATGATGTCAGCTCTAACAGTGCGAAAATTAAAAACAAAAGAAAAAATCGGAAATGAAGGGGTGCCACTTGGGAACCGTGGCACCCCTTCATTTGAACCCCAAAACTCGGTAAAAACAGAGTAAGTCGGCACAGTTGGAAGGTACGAGCCTACCTGTGTTTTGATGCAGAAGGCTGTGAATTCTACTTCTACAGCATGTAGCTGGATTACTGATAGTTTGCCGTATTTGAAAGGGGTGGGATGCTGCAGTCCTGAGTATGTCCTCCTTTGGATGAGGTGCCTAGTTAACTATGAACCTGTTTTCAGTTTGCCATCCATTCCCTGGCCTAATGCAATATTACCAGCTTGCCATTTTTTTTAATGCAACAAAGGCAATTTATTCAAGGGCAGCAGGTACTGAATTTATATAGTGGATATAAAAAGTGTACACACCCATGTTAAAATGCCAGGTTTTGGTGATATAAAAAATGAGATACAATAAATCATTTCAAAACTTTTCCCATCTTTAATGTGACCTATAGCCTGTACAATTCAATTGATAAACAAATCTGTTAGGGGAAAAAATATAAAAAACTTACAATAAGCTGGTTGCATAAGTGTGCACACTCAAACTAATACTTTGTTGAAGTACCTTTTGCTTTAATTACAACATTCAGTCTTCTTGGGTAAACACCTGCCATCAATTAAAGAGACCTCGATTAACCCCAAATAAAGTTCAGCTGTCCTAGTAGGATTTTCCTCACTTTTACTCAGTTGCCTGCTACAGCAAAAGCCATGGTTCTGAGAGAGCTTACAAAGCATCAAAGGGATCTCATTGTTGAAAGGTATCAGTCAGGAGAAGGGTACAAAAAAATTTCCACAGCATTGGATATACTATGAAACATAGTGAAGACAGTCATCAAAAAGTGGAGAAAATATGGGACAACAGAAAGTGTTTATCCAGTGGTTTCCTGCCTTGTTCTTTGCACAACAGTGATGTTGCAAAGAATGGGAAGTCCCTCCAGAATTGATGAAAAAACAACACAAAAACTGGTCAGGGAGGCTGCCAGGAGACATACAGCAACACTGAAGGAGATGCAGGAATTTCTGGCAAGTACTGGTTGTGTACTACATGTGACAACAATCTCCCGTATTCTCCACATGTCTGGCCTATGGGGTAGGGTTGTAAGACAGAAGCTTTTTCTTACACAGAAACCATCCAGGCCTAGCTAAAACTTGCAAAACAATACAGCAAGTCTCCCAAAAGGATGTGGGGAAATATGTTATGGTCTGGTGAGACCAAGGTTGAACTTTATGGCCACAATTCCAAAAGGTACGTTTGGTGCAAAAACAACACTTTGCATCACCAAATGAACACCATCCCCATGATGAAGCATGGTGGTGGTAGTATAATGATTTGGGGTTGCATTTCTTCAGCTGGAACTGGGGCTTTAGCAAAGGTGGAGGGAATTATGAACAGTTCCAAATACCAGTCACTTTTGGCCCACAACCTTCAGGCGTCTGCTAGAAAGCTGAAGATGAAGAGGAATTTCACCTTTCAACACGACAATGACCCCAACCATACATCCAAATTAACGAAAGAATGGCTTCACCAGAAGAAAATTAATGTTTTGGAATGGCCCAGCCAGAGCCAAGTCCTAAATCCAATAGAAAATCTGAGGGGGTGACCTGAAGAGGGCTGTGCACAACAGATGCCTTAACAATCTGACAGATTTGGAGCACTTCTGCAAGGAAGAGTGGGCAAATATTGCCAAGTCAAGATGTGCCATGCTGCTACAGTCCTACCCAAGAGGGCTGAATGCTCTAATTAAATCAAAACGGCTTCAACAAAGTATTAGTTTAAGGGTGTGCACACTTATGCAACCAGCTTTTTGTACATTTTTTATTTTTTATATTTTTTCCCCTAACAGATTTGTTTTTCAATTGAATTGTACAGATTATATGTCACATTAAAGGTGGGAAATGTTTTGAAATTATTTATTGTGGTCTCATTTTTTATATCACCAAAAGCTGGCATTTTAACAGGGGTGCGTACATTTTTTATATCCACTATAGACGAAACACTGAAATATAAAGTTGTTTGCTAGCAGTAAACTTTTCATTAAAGATCTCTTCAGTGTGGAATTATGCAGATGACTTTTACTTCTGCAGAGATTTTGCATATTTACTGATACTGGTGGATTGTAATGACAGGAGTTCAAGTGGCTTTTTTTGATTGAAATGTTCTGAATTAGGCAGTTTTGCCATTATTAGTTCATATGTTTTGTTTCATTGCTTACTGGAAAAATGTTCCAAACTATAAATGTAAAACACACACTGCCAAGTGGTGCTGTATTATACAAGGGATATATATAATTTAATACAGTCAGGAAGGTGAAGTAAAGAACTTTTGCATTGTCCTAAAAATGTGTACAAGGGGCCTATGACTTGCAAAAAGCCTAAAGGTAAACAATCTGCCACTGGCCAGATGCATTTTCTTTGAATGTGGGTTTCAGTACTGTTTCAGCAAATGTGAGTTTCAAAGGCAGTGAAGTTTTAATGCCAAGTTTGTTATCATTGTGAGACTGTATTGCTTTGCTTAGCAAATGTCTATCACTGTTTCTGCTATAAAATTTGAAATAAAAGTTTTAAATTAAATCCAAATATCTGTAATCATTCTAGAAGTAGAAAACAGTATGCACACAGAGTTGGGCTCACAGTTAGACGTTGCCCGTTCGATACTCAGAGCGTCTTCTGTGTGGCGACATGCGTGAATGGGTGTTCCTTCGTTGAAGGTTGTGCATTAAGCCCGGCAAGCCAGCACGTAAAAATCTACTGCCAATCATTAGCGGACCAGAGTTCCGCTGTGGCGACCCCTAACCGGGAAAAGCTGAAAGACAAACATCATTAGCTTTATAGTTTGAGGTGGGGAGATTAGCAGTACAGGTAGTGTTTGGTCCAGGATTTGGATGTATGTCTCCAGCTAAGCAGAGGTAGTTAAGGAAGGGTAGTAGTATTTTTGATTTGGTGTTTAGTAGTTGTGGAAAGTAAAGTATTAGCTTAGGAGTGTAGTACTTATTTGAGGAGGGAAATTTTATTTTGAAGTAGTGGAGTGGGATGGGTTGAACTAGTGAAGCGGATATGTTGTGAAAGTGTGTTTTTGAGTGATAAGAAAGGAGGTTGAGAGTGAGGGGATAGGATGGGAAGGGTGGGTGGAGTAGGTGGTGGGAGTAGGAGGTAGTGAGATATAAAGGGAGTAAGACTAAAATGCAGATAGCTGGGGTGAGAATGGTTTGAAGTAGAAGTCCAGGCATGGTGGATATGTGTAAAGATATAGTAGTGGGAGATGAATTAGGGAGTTAGGTGGGAGTGGAAGAGTGACTGAGATAGGCAGGAGGAGGAAAAGGTGGGTGGGGCTGTAGAGGAGGTGATTGGTTGATAGAGAGGGGAGGCATTTAGAGTTCCAAAAAAGGTAGGAGTACTGGGGGTGGGTGAGATTTGGGGGTAAGGTAGGGGAGTAGAGTGAGCCTGTAGGGCAAACGGAGCAGGAAGAGCTAAAGAGAAGGTGGCTGAAACCAATCAGCCAGCTGAAGAAGAAAAGTGTGCTTTGTGAATGAAGTACAGGGACAGCAAGGGAAAATGAAGCTGATGGGAGTAAGGTGGTGAAATACAGCTCAAGTCAAGTCAAAGCAGGCCAGTGGGGCAAGTATGAATGGCAGTGGGGGATAGCTTGGGAAAGAAGGAAAACAGATTTAGGAGATCTTAATCAGTAAGTGGGACAGCAGTGCCATCTAGTGGTAAAAATATATATGAGGTAGCATAGGAGGTAAGGGAGTTAAGGACCGCTGTAGGCTGCTTGGAAAGCGCGAGGTAAAGCACAGGCACCACGGTGGTGAGCACTAGTAAAGACTGCAGTACATACACTTTATATTTTATCCTTGATGGGGTTATAGTTTGGAAGTTCCTTAGAAGGTTGTGGTAGTGTCCTGTAATGGAAGTCCTTTAGGGGTTATTTGCTGGACCATAGTGGGAAGGGTTAACTACATGTGCAGCTGTAGGGAGAAGAGCAGAACAAAACAGTTAAACAAGTAAAAGAACTTACAGAGGAAGCTGAGGGAACACAGTTAAGGAGTCAGCAGCAAGGAAGAAAACAGTCTGAAAATGGGGCCTGGAGTCCCAGTAGGTAACATCACCTCCTGCAGAGGTCTAACTGGTGGGATGGGGTTATGAGAGTTTACAGCACTCTATGTAGGTGTGGCTAGAACCAATCCCAGAGTCAAGCACAATCACTAAAACCTCTAACAGAATAAGGCTATGTACTGTTCACAGTAAGAATAAGATGTTTTGTTGTGTAGTACTATCCGGTAAGAAAGAAGTTAAAACAGGCTGGGTAAGAAATATCTTAACACAGGCTAGAGTCCAGCATGTAATAGACATAGGTTTGTTGAAACTAACAGGCAGTCTATTAAGAAATGTGGGGGGGGGGTCCTTGCTACCAAGCTACTTTACAGCATACCAACTTGCTCGAGAGTACAGTAGATAATGCCTTAAATAAGTATATTGTAAAATGTAAAAACTAAGCCAACATACTTTGCAGATAAGGAGATACTGCAAGGTAAGAGAACAGAGCTGTGTGATGATCGAGTTTCACTGCAACCGTTTAATGCAGCATGCAGGACTTTTAATAGTACGCTGTCAGTAAGGAGATGAAAAATACAAACTTGACCAATAGTTTGCAGATAAGGAGATACTGCAAGGTAAAAGAACAGAACTGTGTGATAAGCGAGTTTCATTGCAACCGTTTAATGCAGCATGCAGGACTTTTAACAGTACGCTGTCAGTATGAAGATGAAAAAAATCAAACTTGACCGATAGAGAGCAAGCTGAGGGAACACAGTTAAGGAGTCAGCAGCAAGGAAGAAAAACTCTCCTCTACTCTAAAAATCATCCTCTACTAAGATGACAAATTTGTATACTAATGTAGTTGACTCCCTAAGATGTGGTATTCTGATAGATATAGTACTCCTTGATTTGGATAAGACCTTTGATGCTACACTGCATGCAGTTATCAGTATCCTAAAAAGGAGAGAATTAATCACTATGAATGGTCTTCATGTAGGAAGTCGTGTCCAAATTAGAGGTCATATCTGGATTACTTTGAAATAAGAGGTGTAACTCAGGGTTCTGTCTTGGGGCCACTTCTGCTTGATGTCTTTACTGCCATCATGTCTGAAAGCGACTGTATACATCTCAAATTTTGCAGATGTCAAACTAACTAGTAAGGGTACAAGGACTAATTGCATACTTGGGAAAGTGAATTATCATAAATTATCATACAGCTAGACAAAGTGTAAAGTTATGCATCTAGGGCATTCCAATAATAGACATCCTTCTGCATGGAACTCAGGATTACTCAGAGGTATACAAAGTTCACCAATGAAAGGCACCAGGAAGGACAATAACCACAGCAAAAGTCCTTACGTGAAGTCATAGCCGGCCTTAGGCATAGGCCAACTAGGCGGCCGCCTAGGGTGCCGCTGTAGTAGTAGGGGCGTTTTTCCAGTATTTATTTGGTGTAGGTAGACTAGAATGGGGGCACCAGGTGGTGTGGTGGGGGGTGCCGTGGAGCCCTTTTGCCTAGGGCACCAGTTGACCTAAGGCCGCTCCTGCGTGAAGTACTCAACTTTAATTAAAAAAATCACAAGACATAAACACTTAACTAAAATCACAGCATTTTCGTCTTCCTTATGATAAGACTTCATCAGATGCATAAAACAAGTGTAATGAGCTAGTTTAAATACCTTCATTTACATAACTAAATAAACCAAATTAACACCAATTAATCAACAACAATTATACACAGTCAAGTCACTACACAACAAGGTATACAGAGTTAAGGACCTTGGGGTACTGGTAAATTATAGCTTACATGAATCTGATCTTGGAAAATGTTACAGAACAATGACAATTATTCTTAGGTATACGTCTTCCAGGCACAGTGCTTTATCATAAGAGGATACTAGGCTAACAGCCCTAGAGCCTTTTTAAGCCTAACAATTCATGCTCCAGTTTTCCCAATTATCAATGTCCATAAGACAAAACGGCTTTCCTATACGATTGTGCCTTACAACATCTACAAACTGCCCCTGCAGGCGTCAATTTGCAATTTCCCATCCATTGATCCAAATTGCATTTCAATAGGCTTCAGGAAGAGCTCTGTTTCACATGAATGGGGAGTTTGCACCAAAGAAGAGGTAATCTGAGACACACACCTGTCCCTCCAACATGTTTTGTTTATGTCACAGATGAAGTTTAGATCCTTAGATCAGGTAAATTCAAGTGTTCTTTGTTTTGTAAATGTGTAGCAGATTCGTCAGGGCTGGATCAGAGAATGCCTTGTATGTCAGGCAGACCAAGTACAGGGGACAGGGTTGTGAGGTGGTCTGCACAGGACATAATATCTACACCCTGAATTCTTTTAGTAGGAACCTCTGCGGCTGCTTCAGCTGTTGCAAATGCCTGGTCAATCACAGGCGGAAGAATGCACTGTACTTGATTACTGATTTAATGAGGGCAGAGTGTATTATGACTATGATATCCTCAGATCTGGATGCAATACTATTACTTAAACGTTGTGCCATGTAGAAGGCTTTTCTCACTGTCATGAACACATGCTGATCAAAGTTCAGATTATTGTCACACAAGTTCCCAAATCCCTTACCACAGGGTCTAATCTTAGGGAAGTGTTATCAATGTTGTAATTTGTAGGGATGGTTGTCTTCCCAAAGGGTATAACTACGCATTTTTTTGCATTGAGTTTTAGGCCATGGTTCTGAAACCAGCTATTTGTCTGAGCAGACCTTTCTGGAGGATATCTAGATCTTTGGGGGAGATTCAATGATTGCACCCAGTCGCAGTTGTCAGCAAAAGTGATCAGCCAAAAGCTCTCTACATTTTCTTTGACTTCAGAGAAGTATATTCCAAACAGGAGATGACCCATTACCAAGCATGTGGGACACCACTAGTAACAAGCCTCTTGGT
This sequence comes from Protopterus annectens, assembly GCF_019279795.1. Taxonomy (NCBI): domain Eukaryota; kingdom Metazoa; phylum Chordata; order Ceratodontiformes; family Protopteridae; genus Protopterus; species Protopterus annectens. The sequence goes on along the minus strand of NC_056730.1, from coordinate 156,750,763 downwards.
GGAGGTAGATTCTGCCTACCCTAACTTCATGTGTCCTATCTCTGAGCCATTTGGCTATTCATTGGGTGACACAGGGATTTATGCCTAAGTTTGTGAGTTATACTAGAATAAGGTATTGTGTTGCCTTTGCCAGGTCAAGGGAGGCAGTATGCACTGTTTTGCCCTAATCCATTGCTCTAGTGATCTTCTTATAGGCAAGAATTGCACTTGACAAAACTGAACTGGGATGGGTCCACTGTTTGAAGACTTCCTATATCTTTGTTTATCATGTCAACAATAATTATTTCTATGGTCTTGATTACAAGTCTAGTCAAACTTAAGGGTCAGTAGTTCCCCCGAGACTGTTGACAGTCCACCTTTGTGTAGAGTTATGACAGCTATAGTCCTCCATTCCACAAGGAAGCCTGTCTGGAGGCTGTGGTTGAATGGAGAGACTAGTAGGTCTGACAGGTCATGTTTCAAACTATTTATGGGGCATCCCAGAATATCGTCAGGATCCACTGATACACTGCTTTTAGCTCTGGAGAGGTCTGATAAAGACCTGTTCTTTAGTGACAGTTGGAGAAAAATGGTAGAGGATAGTTCCTGAGGAGCAACTGGGATGATGGGGGATGAAATGGGAGTTATATGCATCAGCCAGCAAATATGCTATATCCCCCAGTTCAGTACAGGAATTTCCATTTACTACTAGTTCACCACATTGCTGGGTGTTCCCTTTAAGGTTGCGTACATAACTAAAAAATGCCTTATAGTTATCCTTAGCTTGGGAAGCTACTTTTGCCTCAAAGTTGGCTTTGGTGAACATGATTAGTTCCCAGAGTTGCTTGTCTTTTTTTTTTTTTTTTAAACCTTTATACTTGTGGCATAGGCAAATTTACATTTATATAAAAGTAATCAAATTGTACTGTTTATGTTTACAAAACTTATACTTCACATATATTGCTATACATCATATAACCTAAGTAACATTACATAAATTACTCAATTCCTGCCTTTTTCACTTTTTAACAAGAAACATCTTTATTAAAAATCACTTATGACATAAGCAATAATACACTGATACAAATGAAAACAAACCACACGGACAATCCTAGTTGCAAGCATATTACATCACAAACCATACTGGCACTCTGCCAGTTGCAAACATTATACATCACTTATAATCTACCCAATCATTTTCAGTGAAACATTATATAGTTCATTTAAGTTCTGTCTTCTTTTAAACATCATTCCTCCCCTGTATGTATTGTTCCCACAATTCCCATTTTCCTATGTAATTTCCTCCTACCTTTTTCTAAAGATCTCAGATCCACATGTTTTATCTCTTGTTACTATATTCACTACTTCTACTATAGGTGGTTTAGATTTTGATTTCCATTTTCTAGTAATTGCTTTTTGGTAGCCACCATCATTACACAAAGCAAGGCCTTACCATGCCTAGGCAAGTCTGATTCTATATCACAGCTCAGAAAAATCATCTCCCTCATTACACCAATCTGCCCACCCAGCATCTCCAACAATACATCCCACAGAGAATTCCTGAAGTCAACCAACTCACCACACTCCCAGAACACATGTTCCCAATTACCACTTACTTCCATGTCACACTTACAAAATTTGCTGTCTACCTAAGGAAACATTCTCTGAAGTCAGCTTGGGGTATAAAATATCTGTGTAAAAATTTCCAGGCAAAAATCCTAAATCTTCTAGATTTTGTTACATATTTGGGAGAGACGCATATATGCTTCCATTGCTTCTTTGTGACTTGCTTATCCAATCTCTTCCCAATTCTTTCTAACCTCCTCTGATTGATTCTTACACAGTTATCATGAATATTTTATATGCTGCACTAATCATTCCTTTTTAATGGCAGATTCTGTTCTAAATTCCACTAAAAACTGTACCAGTGCTGGTCTTTCATTTAGGACCTCCCTCCACTTCTTTCCTGTGCCTATACTCTCATATCAGTCGTTGATTGGGAAGGCAATCGCTAACCTGCAGTCCAAATAAATTCTTGGCGTCTTCCCATTCTATCATCTTTCCCTCTCTAGTTATTTGCTCCCAATACCTTGAGTCCTTTGCCAGTTTTCTTCAGTAAATTCCAGCTCCCTCTTGCCTATTGTCTATATCCCTAACTGCAGTCATCCCTATCGGCAGAATCTCCTTTTTCCATTGCCATGTTGGCTTAGTTCTTGGGATATTCTCTGCTACTTTACAGATATAATATTCTGCATGATTACTGTTATTCTCCTTAAAGGCCTAAATCCAAAATTGCAGGCTCTCCTTGTTTCTTGAGCTTCCCCACCTGTTTCATCACCCCTTTCCACTCTGAATTATAGTTTTCTGCTTGTGCTATACATAGGTGCCCTAACTATGCAGCTCTGAAATACCCCTTCAAATACGGTAATCTCAATCTGCCCTGTTCTATTGGAAGAATCAGCTTACCCCACTTGACTTTTGCTGTCTTCCTCTCTCAGATAAAGTCCTTTAGCTCTTTATTAATTGCTATCCACAAATTCTCCTCTGGTTGATAAAAATATGCCTGAACTGTGTAAAAGACTAATGGGACTAAAAACATCTTAACTGCTTCTTACTATCCATATCCATATAACAAAGCTTCCATTTTCTCAGTTTGTGTATTATCTTTAGTTAGTCTCTTCCCACATATCCTTAGCTGTCACACCAGAATCAATTTTATTCTACTACTAAATACGTCATTTTATATCATGTCCCCATAAATATGGATATTGCTGAACAAATTCATATGTGGGTACATAATTTACTGCTATTGCCTTTGTTTTAGCTTCATTAATTTTGTATCCTGAAAAGATATGAAACTGTCTCAAAACGTTCCACAGCACTGTAATGTCTCTTTCTGGTTTTGTCAGGTATAAAATATCTGCAAACATTATACCAATATATCCTTGAATTTCTGAGTCCCTTATTTTCTTTGCCAATTGTTCTAAATATAATGCAAATAAAGGGGAAAGAGGACACCCCTGCCTATTTCCTTTGCTCAAGCAGAAATAATCACAGTGGACCCCACCCACTTTAATTTTCACTTCTAATCCATCATGTATCAGGAAATGCACACGCTTTCTTGCCCTACTCAGTTCCAGCTTACTCTATTAAATGCTTTCGCTTCATCAATACCCACCAACAGCAGTACTTTCTTACATTCTGCTTCCCTCTGGATCATTACAATCGTGGTTTGGTATTGAAATGGGCCTGTATGAAACGGGATCTGATGGATCTTAACCCTCACTAGGTATTACAGCTACCATTGCTTTCTTCCAGGGGATGTTGGCACTTCTCCTCTTAAAATACTGCTAAACAAAACCTTCCAGAGCTTTCTCAGTTTTTCTCCCTCTGGTTATACATCACATTTTTTAGCTCCACTCCTATCCTAATCATTAGTAATTGAGCCTCATCTACCTATAACCTTGGCATATTTAATTCTCCCATGAACATTTCCATTTCTATCTTTTCTTCATTTCTACATTTATCTGCTTTATACAGACTTTCACAGAATTACCAAAATATGTCTAAAACCTCTACAGGATTTTGTTACCTTCCCTGTTATAGGCTCCCTAAGTTTGGCGACAGCCCTTTCTACTTTATGTTGCCTGATTCTTGTACTAAACGTTTTTGTGCCCTAGTATTATTAAGAAATAACTGCTTAACAGCAATCTTTCTAAACTCATGCATATTATCAAGGTAATCCCTTATTTTCTGCTTACCATTCTGCAGTTGATACTCTTCTTGCTCTGTGAGTGGCCCCCTATTCTACAATACTTTAGAATTTGTCAGTCTCTCCAAATAATTCTTGTTACTTCTTAACCATAGCTCTCTTTCTTTTATTTCCACCCTATTTTTATCCCACCCTCTAGCTAAATTTTCAGAAGTAATTTCTATCCTCTTGAATAAAGTACAGTTGTGTACACTTACCATAAATGTAGATGTTTGAGTGTATTCACTGTTGCAGTCATTACATTTGGGTTATCTGCTTGCAGGTAGCCCTCAAGTCAGCCTGATTAACAAAGTCTTGGGTCCTGCATTGGTTGCTGTCCCTTCTTCCATGACGTCAGGTCGTCAGGGGTATAAAACATGCAGCCGACGCCATTACATCAGTTTTTCTTGCCCCAGATGTTAGGCACCCCCCTAATGGGAAGCAATTAAATATAAAAGCACAAAGATATACCTCCAACAAAAAAGCAAATACACCAAAAAGGCTTTTAAGCATAGTAAAGGAAAGTAGAGGTATAACCAAAAGTAGTTCGGGGGCTGGAAGGAGGGAACCAAGGCTGCAACAGTGAATACAGTCGAACATCTATATTTATGGTAAGTGTACACAACTGTACTATGTTCTTCGTGTTTCACTATTGCAGTCATTACATTTGGGTAGATTCCAAAAGCTATGGTTGGGAGGAGGAATTTAGATAGCATTAGGGCCAGCTATAAGGCCCTGCAAGACTGCAGTGGCAAAGCCAGCTCTGGATTTAGATAAAATTGGCAAATGATAATGCTTGGTGAAAGTATGTACAGAACTCCAGGTAGCAGCTTTTAGGATGTCCCTGGTAGGGATGCCTCTGAGAAAGGCTGTAGAGGTAGATGCATCCCTGGTGGAGTGAGGTCTGATCCCCTGGGGGATAGGTATTCCATGGTGCTTATAGCAGAAATGAATGCAATGTCTTATCCATTTAGAAATGGTTTGCTTTGAAATAGCCCTCCCCTCTGCCCCTGCAGCAAATGCCACCAGTTGTTCAGATTTCCTTTGAGGTGTAGTCCTGTCCAAGTAGAATCTAAGTTGTCTGTGCACATCTAAGGAATGCAGTATTCATTCCCCTTTATTCTGTGGATTGGGAAAGAAGGTTGGCAAATGAATGGACTGATTAAGAGCCACACTGGATACCACCTTGGGCACGAAGGATGTATTGGTTCTGAGGGACAACCTGTCCGCAAGAAAGATGATGAAAGGCTCCACTGCCATAAGGGCCTGTAATTCAGATACCCTTCAAGCTGAAGTGAGTGCTAAAAGGAAAGCTGTTTTCCAGGAAAGAAATTTTAAGTCTGCAGTTGCAGCTGGCTCAAAAGGAGGTAAAGTGAATTTCTCCAAGACAAAGTTAAGGTCCCAAGCTTGGGTTGGAGCTCTCCTGGGTGGTCTCAAATTTTTGGCCCCTCTGAGGAACTGCTTGAGCAGTGGATGAGAGAAGAGGGGCGGTTCTGTGTTATAATGAGCTGAAATGGCTGAGGCATGGATTTTAATAGAGGAAAAAGACAAGGCCGTGTGAAGCATCTCAGTTAAGTATTGTAAAATCTGAGGTAAAATGGGCACTGCTGTGCTCATCCCTTGAGATTGGTTCCAGGCACAGAAATTTTCCATTTTTCAGCATAAAATTTTCTAGTACTAGGCCCCCTTGCCTCTAAAATGATATCCATCACAGGTATGCTGAGGGATGGTACAAGAGAGATTAAGTAATTAGCCAGGCTGCAAAGTTCAGTGTTAGAAGCTGAAGGTGCAGAAACTGGTTCTCCTGCTGAGACAGCAGGGAAGGAGTCTGAGGCAGGTGTCATGGAGATAACCGTGACACACTGCGCAGGAGGGGGTACCACTGTTGGTGCGGCCAGTCTGGAGCAATCAAAATCATCCTTGGTTTGTCCTGTTTGATTTTTAGTAGTACTTTGGAGAGCACAGGCAGATGGGGGAAGGCATATACTGATAGGTTTTTCCAGCTGAAGGACAGAGCATCCACTTTCCAGGCTTGTTTGTGGGGAGTCCTTGTGCAAAATTTGTCCAATTGGTAGTTCTGGGGAGAGGCAAACAGGTCTATATCTGGGCCCCCCCATTTGCATGTCAACATCTTGAAAATCCTTGGTTCCAGTTTCCACTTGAATGAGTCCATGAGGTTTCTGCTTAGTCCGTCTGCCAGTGTATTTAATTTTCTGGGCAGGAATTGAGCTTGTAGGTGCACTTGGTAGCTCAAGGCTGTGTTCCACAATGCCATGGCTAGTCTGCAGAGGGGGTAAGAATGTGTACTCCCCTGCTTGTTTATGTACCACATAACAGTGGTGTTGTCCGTCTTTACCATTAGTTGTCCTTGAAGGCTGTCAGAGCATTCTGTACAGCTAACATTCCTTTTTGATTGATATGCAGGTGCATTTGACTTGGGTTCCATTTGCCCTGAATGCACTTCCCTGTCAGGTGAGCCCCCCATGCATAGTCAGATGCATCTGTTGTTAGGGTTTGAGCGGCAGAGGGTGGTGTGAAAGGTAGCCCCTTGTTTTCGTGGCAGGCCTCTACCCACCAAAGGAACTCTAGGCGTAGGCAAGGTGCGACAGGAATCATTGTTTCCAGGTCTTGAGAATGTTGACACCAAAGGCTTTTTAGATACCACTGTAGTTTCCTCATATGCAGTCTTGCAAATGGAATTAGAAGAATGCAGGAGGCCATGAACCCCAAGGCTTGCAGTATTTGCCTTGCCGATAACAGGGTTTTTGTGGTCATTTGTTTGAAGTAGGTTGTCAAATGAATTTGTTTCTCTGGCGTGAGGTAAGCCATCTGGGAAGTTGCATTCAAGCTTGCTCCCAGGAATATAATTTGCTGACAGGGTACCAGGTGTGATTTCTTTTCATTTATGGTGTACCCCAGACAAGTTAGAACCCTTTGTACAAAGGCCAGATGATTCAAAGTATGTCCTGGCTTTCTGCCTGAATTAGACAATGCTCCAGGTATGGGTATATTTGAATATTTCTTTGCCTGCAAAATGCAATAACTGGAGCAAGGCACTTTGTGAATACCCTGGGCACTGTAGATAAGCCAAAGTGCAGTGCAGAGAACTGATAGTGTGTGTAGCCTGCTTTGAAAGTAGGTATCTTCTGCAAGATTCCCTGATTGGGATGTGCAGGTATGCTTCTTTTAAATCTAGTGTCGCCAACCAGGCATCTTTGCCTAGCATAGGAAGTAATTGGTGAAGAGTCAGCATCTTGAATTTTGGAATCTCCAAAAAGGTGTTTAGAGTAGACAGGTCCAGGATAGGACGCCATGAATTGTCTTTTCTGGGTACCAGGAAAAGTCTCGAGTAGAAACCTTGTCCATTTTCCTCTTCTGGTACCAGCTGAATAGCCCCCATGCTTAAGAGAGAAAGTACTTGTTTTCGGGCCTCTGCCCACTGATTTGGGGGTAGGTCTGGCCACCCGCCTGGTGTTGGCAATGTGTGGAAGTGAAATCTGTATTCCTGGGTAATGAGTTCCCAATTCTTTGCATGAAGAGCAATCTTTCCCCCCAAGGGGGCAGTCAGTTGAGAAGTGCTTGGAAATGTTAAAAGGAAGTCATTGAGACAGTTCACCATAGGGGGGAGTCTTATTATTCCCAGGTGTGGAAGTGGAGGCCCCCCACTGCTTAGTTCTGTGTGTCCTCTGGGACTGAAACCTGGGGTTCTTGCTGTGTCTGGGTTTGGCTAGAGAAGACCTGGAAGGGGCTGGAAAGGACCAATTCTTAAAAGGGCCAGTGCCTACTAAATCTAGGAGGCTGAACTTGTAAAGAATCTTTAACAGTTTGCATAGATTTAGCTTTATCTTGCATCTTTTTAAGAACTTCCTCAGCCTTGTTGCCAAACAGGCTGTCCTGATTTAAAGGAGCATCCAACAATTTAGCTTCAACATGATCAGGCAAAGATTGCTCCTTGAGCCAAGCATGCCTTCTGAGCACAGACCCAATAACAGCAGCCCTGCAAGAGGCCTCTAATGAATCAAAACTGCATTGCAAAGTATGTTTTCCAACTTGTTCAGCTGAATGCATTAAATCCTGTAATTCTTTATTTTCCACACAGTCAGGAATCAACATCATTTTCTGTTTAAGCAGTCCAGTAACATGTTGCTGATACTTTAACATATGAAACTGGCAGTTTAAAGCCCTAATGGCCAAGGTTGCAGAAGTGTAAACCTTCTTACCCCATCTATCCAGCGTCCTGGAGTCTCTATCAGAAGGGGTAGGATTTTTAGCAGTAGAAGCCTTAATGCCTTTGGGCCCCTGTGAAATAGTCTCTGGATCTGCAATAGGATTTTTAAAAAGGAACTTGTGGGACTCAGGGACCCTGTAGTATCTGTCAGGTTTTCTGGGAGCAGGATGCAGGGAATCAGGGGCCAAACTAGATTCAGAAAAAGCATCATCAACAAGGTCTAGTACAGGAGGAATAGCTAAAGGCCTATGCTGAGGTAGGAAAAGGAAATCCCTAAGCCTCTTTTTTGAATCCGAAAAATCCTGGCTTTCCCAAGTGGAAATGCTCCCTTACAGTATGTAAGGTTTCCCCAAAAGAAAAATCCTCAGGAGGGGAGGCAGAGGGAATAGAGTCCTCTGCATCAGAATCTTCATAAGTAGATAAGGGCAAATCCAGATCATTAGAATAAAAAAAAACAGAATCCTGATCAGAAGATTCATAATCAACTTCAGTCCTAGGCCTCGGGGGGGGGGGGTTGGCTACCCCTGATTAGAGTTATTAGATCTTCAGCCATTCTTATCATTTGTTTTTAGGCATAGAGGCCTGAGCATGTGGCCTGGGCATCGGTTTTTTAGGCATGGATCGAGATTTAGGCCCAGGTAAAGAAGGAGACATCAGTTTAATATGCAAGTCCATAGGCCTAAATACACCCACAGAAGCCAGTGCCTGCACAGCAACTCCGGACCCATCCAAGGTAGAGACATCCGCGGGTTTCATAGCTAAAGCATCTCGCGGCATACCGAACTTCGAATGAGTCTCAGTAGAGGCCTGCGAAACAGCAGTAACGGGTATTAGGGGCTGCAAAAGCGCCTCACTGAGTACCGGCGAACTGGCAACTGGCTTAAAAGCGTCGTCAACAGTTTTGGACCTCGGCGGCCTGTCTCTGTCTTTATCTTTGCTTTTTTTCAGAATCCCAGTAGTTGGATGGCTAACCGACAATATTTCTGGATAATTAAATTGAGAACCGAAATATTTAGAGGCGAAAATATACAGATGACGGATAGTGCACTGATTAAATAAAGTACAAAACCGACAGCAAGGTACGTCGTGGTCAGGGCCTAGGCAAGGAATACAATACGAATGAAAATCTTTATGAGGTATTTGCTTTCCACAAGTAATGCAATTATTAACTTTGACTGACATCGGTATGGAGCAAGAAAAAGTCTTCCCAACGGGGTACTTAGCTTTAGTTGAAGACTTCAGTTCTGAAACTTGAAAATTTAAATTTCAGGAGTCAGCCAACCAGCACTTGCGAACTGCTTCTGCTTCAGGCACCGCACGGCAAGAAAGACTGATGTAATGGTGTCGGCTGCATGTTTTATACCCCTGACGACCTGACGTCATGGAAGAAGGGACAGCAACCGATGCAGGACCCAAGACTTTGTTAATCAGGCTGACTGAGGGCTACCTGCAAGCAGATAACCCAAATGTAATGACTGCAGCAGTGAAACACAAAGAACATTTCATCTGCACAACCCATTCCTTAAATTCCTCTCTTTTAAACAGGTGGGAAAGTGCCAGTGTCTCATTTTTATCTCATTACCCTGTGTTTTCATTTTAACTATTGGCGCATGATCTTAAATAGTTGTTGAGTGCATTTCAAGATTTTTAATTAAATGCATACGTTCCTGTGAAATATAAATTCTGTCTAGCCTAGCCCAGTTTTTATATCTTGGGGTATAATATGTAAATTCACTCTGAACTCCTATTATTGAATTCACATCTTTCATGCCAAATATTTTCATAAATTTCTTCAAATATCTACCCCTCCTTGGTTATACTTTCCCTTCTGGGCCCCACAGACAAATCTTCACTGCTGCAAATCAAATTCCAGTCCCCACCTATAAGTAATATTCCTTGCTGAAAACTGATCATTTCTTCCAGAATTTTCTTAAGCTCCATTATAGTAGTTTTACATGGAATATAAACACATGCCAGTATAATCCTCCTTCCTTGCCAGTAGCCCCTTAGCACTACAAATCTGCCATTATCATATTTTTTATACTCATCTATCACTACTGGAGCTCCTCTTGAAATTAATATAAGTACTCCTCTTTTCCTTTGTCCCAGATAGTCCTCTGAATAACCATCTTGAAAACCTTGCTTTATCAAATTTATATGTTAATTTCTTTCCAAGTGTGTCTCCTGTAACATAGCTTATTTGCACTCTACACTTTTTAATTCACTTACTATTCTTTCTTTTTTGCATTCATCTGCGATGCCATTGACATTACAGAAAGCATCACTGTATTAAAAAGTTAATATTCCCATCATTTATGTACAACACCTTTTTTGTTGAATGTTTAGTTCCAGCTTTTGTGTTACATGCATACACTGTTTGGCATGTTGAAGTTCATACTAGTTAGTCTATGTCATATCGTACAAAACCTTTTGTTTTATTGAAAGCCCTCAAACAAGAAAACAAACCCCCAATAGCCCACTAAAATCTATTAATGTAACACCAACACACAATACTATGTACATATTCAAGAAATGAAGTTTTACCCTCCTAATAGGAACAAATATCCCAAACTGACAACCACAATCACAAACTTGAGTTAACCTAAAAGAAAGATTATCCATGCTAAGACACATGGTGCACACTGTGCTTGTAGTAAGTGTTAACTGGTTTGTCTTATCTTTATAGCTCTCCCAGATGGGAGAATCCCTGAATGCTTTCAGAAAACATCTAGCCAGTTTCTCTTTTTTTGTTACCCGGCCAATCATTTTCAACCAGACTGTAACCAATTTCTCTTTATTAGATTGCCTCCATAAAGACATGAGAATCAAACAGCCAATTTCTCATTATCAGATTGTTTCCATGAAGACATGGCAGCCAGATACAGAATTGCTACTAAGCATACATTTTCTAGAAAAAAGCCTCATAATATTCAATATTATTTTCCATTTACTTGCTTTCTCTTAAAATTTGTCACTAAATTAATTAAGGTCCTTAATCTGTCATTCCCCCATTCAAGAATGAGGAAAAAGCACATTATTTTTTTTTTTGTCATGTTCTTTCTTTTAACCAGTTATTTTTTTACATTGCAGTTTCTTAAAACTGAAGGACAAGAGAAGGGAGAAAGAAAGGGAAAAATACATTTACAACCCCCATTACACAAAAAAATAACTGAAAAAACTTACTTTATAGCATGCAAAAAAAACATACACCACAAAAATAGTACTATTAAAAAATATATATTTCTTTACTTACAGTTAAGCTTTCTCTCCTCTTCCACTCCCCAAAACATTTTTCCAAACATTAATTACATGAAGCAAGGCATATACTTTAGAGTCCCCCTCAGTCCAACAATTTCTGAAAAAGACCAGTATTTCCAGATTTTCTTGTTCTGTCATATTTCACAAACATAATTACTACAGTGTAATCCCACATTAAGTTACTGGTTTAATTACTGTTCATGAACCAAAAACTGAGAAAATAGTAATAATCCAGAAGGCAGAATTCATAAGAAACGCACTATTTTAAAACACACCTTTTAAAACTTTATTCCATTAAGCGCTTTCGCCTAGAAAATACCAACCTTCTTCAGACATTCATAAAACATGACAAACTTTTATAGCTCAACCCAGCCACTTAAGTCTTAAAGACACAGCTTTATAAAACAACATCATATTAAACTTTAAACAATGCATTTTAAAAAAAAAGTTTTTAATTTTAACTCACAAGAAATAAACACTACATCATTTAACCCTGGGTAAGCAGATGCATTCAACTGTAAAATTCACCACAATTCTCTATGTTCTAAAAAAATACCCCATGGTCCCCCCTGGGTGGGGGGGTTTGCAACGGTTCCAGTATGACAAATGTAAAACTATGGCTTGGAGAATTCCTTTAAGTGTTTAACTAAAGCACTGGTCTCTTTATGTGTATGCATATCATAAATGTGTTCATACACCCGTTGTTTAAAACTTTGCTCAGTCTTTCCCACATAATATGCAGGACAAGAGTTGCATTTTGCAGCTTAAACCACTCCTGTTGTTTGGCAAGAAAAATGGCCAGAGACTATAATACACTTTGAACCCAAGTGCACCTGGTTACATTCCAAAATAAACTTGCACTGTGAACACATTCCACACTGTCATTTTCTGCACAGGCTGCATATGTAAAAGGGACAAACTGTCGCACCAGTCTTTAAGGTTACTATCCCACCTAAATACAAAATCAGGAAAATTACCAATTTTTTTTCCATTAGCTGTTTATCTGTTCTAATAAATGCCCAATTTTTATTGATAATATTCATTATATTTTCACTATGGGCATTGAATGTAGAAATAAATGCATTCCTTGTATTTTTTGCTTGTTGCACACCACTTTCTCATTGTGGAAAAGGTGTCACCCTATTGCCTGATGCCATTATTCCGATAGTTTCATTTTGGATGCCATTTGCAGAAGAAAAAAACTTCTCCATAAGTTACACCAAATGACCTGGCATGATGGTTTTGTAATAAAGGAATATAGTAGGATAGTCTCTTCTTATAATCTCAAAGTTTATATTGCTAACTATCTGCACCGGGTAACCTCTATTCACAAACATGTTGCCTATAAAGTGTACTTCGTTTAAGAAGTCAAGCATATCACTTACCACTCTGGCGGCCTGTACCATCTGTTCCTTTATAACAGCTTTTTTGACATGGTATGGGTGGTTACTTGTAAAATATAAGTATTTGTTTTAAGGTTTTTTTTTTCTAAAAACACAGGCTTTTAAACCATCTTCTGTTCTAGTTAATTGTACATCCAAGTAAGTTAGAGAGTTTACACCTAACTGGTATGTAAACTTCAAAAACTAAGTTGTAGTATTTAAAAATTGTACAAAATCTGGTATTAAATTAACAGGACCATCCCAAGCAATAAACAAGTCTGTAAGAATTTTATCATGAGTGGAAGCGGGGGATACGCATAAAGAAGACCAGGTGGCCAAGCATGGACAAGAGCATCTCTGGGGGCTTCCCCCATTGGGGGAATCAGAGCGAAAAACTCGCTGTACTTCGTATTGGACGGTGATGCAAAGAGATTGCAGAAAGGCTGACCCCACCTGAGGAAGATCTGTTCCGCTACATAAGGGTTCAGAGACCACTCGTAAGGCGAAATAATAGTCTTGCTCAATTTGTCTGTCAAAATGTTGGACCGACCAGGGATGTGCATTGCTATCAGAAAGTGGTTTGTGGAGATTGCCCATTCCCACACACTCATGGCCTCTCGACAAAGTAGATCAGACCTGGTTCCCCCGTTTGTTGATGTACCAGACCGTGTCTGACTGGACTGCAACAGTTCCCAGAGGAAGAGAGGCATGAAGGGCCTGAAATGCTAAAAGGACTGCTCTCGGATCTCCAGATGCGGACTGGTCTCACTGAGTCCACGTGCCCTGGACAGTCCTGCCCGAACAGTGCCCCCCCCACCCTAAGCGGGAGGCGTCCGTGGTCACCATGGCTTGGGGCAGAGGCACAACAAAGGGGCGTCCTTCTCGCAGTTCCTGGGATTGAAGTCACCACATGAGAGAATTTTTGCACACTTTGCTCAGAGGAATCGAAAAATCTAGAGGCTGATGTAGTAGAGACCACTGAATTTGTAACGTCCACTGTAACCCTCTCATATACAGACGTGCACAAGGAATCAGATATATAGCTGCTGCCATGGACCCTAGGGCTCTCAGGACTAACTCTGCTGGGGGTGCAGAAGACTGAAAGAGCACCAATATATGAAGGACCAGGCTGTGAAATCTCTCTGGGGTCAAGAATATCCTGGCCTGAAGATAATCTATTCTTGCCCCTATGAAATCTAGAATTTGAACAGGTTGGAGGGAAGACTTTTTGAGATTTATCGTGATCCCCAGCCAGGTAGACAACTGAAGAAAGAAGTTTCTGGCTAGTACAAGTTGATGCCTGGTGCAGGCAGTAAGGAGCCAGTCATTCAGGTACGGAAAGACCTGAATGCCCTGAAGCCGCAGGTGGCCCACTACAACTGCCATGACTTTGGTAAACACCCTGGGGGCTGTGGTGAGACCGAAGGGTAGGACCCTGAACTGGTAATGACTGGCTCCTAGCTGAAAGCGGAGGGACATCCTGGATTGCCTGTCTATCAGGACATGGTAGTACACATTCTTGAGATCTATTGACCACATCCAGTCTTCCTCCTGCAAGAAGGGCAGGATGGATTGTAGAGTGACCATGCAGAACTTTTCCTTGGCAATGGACAGGTTCATTGTGGATAGGTCGAGAATTGGCCTTAAGTCTCCGTCTTTTTTGGCACCAAAAAGAACCTGGAATAGATGCCTGATCCAGACTGGTCTGGGGGAACTTGCTGGATTGCTCTTTTTTCTAACAGCTTTCTTATTTCCAAAGCTGCCGCCTCTCTTTGAGCAGGTGGGACATCCGAGAGGCGCCTTGAGTATAGGGGACTGTTTATGAAGGGAAGAGAATAGCCTCTGGATATTATTCGAAGCACCCAGTGAGCTGACGTGATGGACTCCCACTGTGCTAGGTGCCTCAAAAAATGCCCCTAGACTGCCACCAGAGAGGAGTAGTCAGGCAACCCCTCAGGGTTGCTGCACGGGTCAGTCGGAAAAGGGTTCTCGTGACCCGAAGTTCTTCGGTCCCCCTCTGCCTCTGGGCCGGTGTCCACCTTGTCCAACTCTGCCTCTGGGGGAGGAGGAGTCCAGAGCGTTCCATTACTGCTGAGATTTCTGGAACCACAGCTTCTTTTGCCATCGTTGGTTCCTGTTGAAGGACCTTTGAGGGTTAGAGAAGTGGATCCCGATGGCGAACAGTGTTTTCCCATCCTTCTCACTCTAGACAAGTTTGGACGGTCTTCCCGAACAGTGTTGAACAGTCAAAAGGGGCATTAGTGAAGGACGCCTTGAAAGGTTCCGAAAAAAATCACAAAGCCAGAGCCAGGCATGACGCCTCATGGTGATACCGGACCCGGCTGCCCTAGTGGCTCCCTCGGTGGCGTGAGAGAGTCAACGCATGAACGTATTTGAAACGGACTTGAGAGTGGCCATATAAGCCAAGAATGTCCGTTTGTCCTTGGCCGAAATGGACTCTGGGGGAGACTCAGCGTACTCCTTCACACGGTCACGCTGCAGTCAAATTACATGGGCCATGTAATTCAGCTCCCTTATAGCAAAGATAGCTGAAACAAAGGTCCACTTTCCAAGATGATCCATCGCCCTGGACTCATTGTCCAGGGGATGGACTGAGGAACTTTCGTGGGCGAGTTCCTTTTTGGTGCCGCCGCCACCAACATGGCATCAACTGGGGAACCCTTCCTCCAAGTGGGCTTGTCCGCAGGAGGGCTCAATTCTTTGTCGGGTCATTTGGTTATCGGCTGTAGTGTGTCTGGTTCCTTCCAAGCTCTGGTGGTAATAAGGTGCACCAGATGGTCGGCCGGGGGGGGGGGGAGACACCCAAGAGGTAGAAGGGCCTGTGTCTAACACCTCCAGAAATACAGACTCGTCCAAGGAAGGTTTTTGGGAGGAGAATTTCCATTATGTCTCTGAAGGAGACATCTTCAGGGGGTGATCTGGGGGAACCTTCTCCCAAGTCGGTATCTTCAGTGAGGGACTTGGGGAGTCCATGTGCCTCCTGTTGCACTGGCATTGAAAAGGGGCCTCCTCGGGAGGCCTCTCCGGGGAGGGCTCGCAAACCATCTCATGTTCCTCAAGGGGAACTATCTGGGGCGTATTGGACACAGGCTGTCCCTGGGAGGACTGGATGATGGACAACAAACTCAGTTGCGAGGGAGCAAGGGCGGACTCCACGGAAAGAGTGAGGGGTCTTGATCCTCCAGAGAGAACCCTCTCCACAACGTCGAAAGCCTAAGGGGTACTGGCTTCCCTGAAGATGGTAATGTGGGTAGCTGTACCCATCGGATTCGATGAGGGGACTGGAGCCACAGCTGGAACAGCCGGACCCAAGGAGACGGTATGCCCAGACCACAACGGGGCCGACAACACACTCATCACCTTGGATCCGACGCCCAGATCTCGGCTCCGAGAGCTCGGATTCGACAAGTGATCAGACAGGCTCACGGGCATGGCCGGCGTCGAGGTAGGAGGTACCACTGGCGCCAACCCCCTGACTCTGGGGCTCCTCAGATCCATAGACTCCGAAACCGGACGGTGGATTGGAGAAGGAGCTATCGGGGAAAACGTCGGAGCCGAACTCCCCACTCCTGCTGGGGTGAGCCAGCAATACTCCCATCTGCAATTGAGTCTGCAGGAACCTTCTCATCATCCGGTCCATATTGGCTTCAGAGAGACTCCTAGTAGATCTCAAGGACGCCACCAACACCAGCTGGTAGGGCCGATGTGAGGACAAACTCAAACCGGGCCGACACGAGGATGACCTCGAAGCAGGCCGAGGCTCCTCCTCCGGCTCTGGTGAGAATCGTGGAAAACAGAGCCAAGGGGAAGACGGGCCTTGCAACCTTTTCCAGTGTCAAGATCACCTTAGTGGGAGGCGCCAACGGATCAGAGTCTGCTTGCCTCTTGTGACCCCTCTCCCTATCTCTCTCTCTCTCTCTCTCATTTTCTCTATGTTTTTCTTTCCTGACCTCTCTCTCTCCCTGTTTACAGGTGGGAGTGGCAGTCCCGGACAGGGGAGGAGGGCTGGTAGGCTGAACAGTCACAGCCGTGACTGAAGATGATGCTGCAGAAGAAGTAGCTGACTCTGCGGGTAAAAGACCCGCTAGAATTAGCTTGGTCCTGTGATCCTGCCGGGCCCGGGGGTTAAAAGCTGCACAGATCTTGCAGCCGGATGTCAGATGAGGCAGCCCTAAACAAACTACGCACAGTGTCTGACCATCGGCTGGCGACAGCTTATGGCCACACTCTGTGCACTTGGAAAAAGTTGGTTTCTGACCTTCCGACATGACTAACAGACAAGCTAAGTAAAGAAGCAGACACACACTAAGGGCGTGAAGGGGAGGCCTATACAGACAGAAAGTTTAGGAACTTTCTTACACCACTACAGTATTAATATTTTCAAACGCAAAACCCGGGGAGAATAGGGACAGGGTAATAAAGTGATTAGCATTCAAAAAAGATACACACAGACTGAAGTTAGATAAAAACCTAACGAACTTGCCTGGAACTCAAGAATCCCATGCTGGCGAAGCCATGGCAAATGAGATCTGAGGATTGGAAGGAGGTCGTAGTGTAGTATGGGTAATGGGGAGGAGCATGGAGCTCAGATCTTTAGCTTACTAAGCTGCCAGCTCGGATCCATATCGGATCCGGAACCCACACATTCATGATCAAATGAAGTTAACTACTTCAGATTTGTATTTATCTTATCCTGTTCAACATGTACAGAGTCAGTGAAATATTTAATAAACCTTTCTATCCCAATATTGTGGGGGATGCATGTAAATAAGTCTTTTACATCAATTGTCAGAAAAAAATCCCTCTGAATATATTACAAGTCATTACATTTCACCAAAAAATCCCAAGAATCCCGACAAAGATGTTTAACAGGAACCAAGTAATGTTTTAGTTGTTCATCAATAAATTTTGCTATATAATACGTCTGTACCATCAACAATGGGTCGAAGGGGAGGGGGGTTGTACAAGTCTTTATGTAATTTTTGCACACCAAAAATTGTGGTCAACTTAGGAATTGTATTACAAACAATTACATTATTCCACAGACAGCTGACCCAGAATTAACATATCATATAAAAAACAATCTACTCTATTATATGAAATACTGACTTCATTCACAGATGCCTCAACATAAGAGTCCTCATATAACAGTTGGAGCATGCATTGGTTATAGTCCACCTGGTCCATAATGATGATACCCCCTCCTTTATCAGGCTGCTTAAATCGAAGAGAGCCTGATTTTTTAATGTCATCCATTAAATTACTTTGCACAGATGTTAAGTTAAAGGAAATAGGTAGGGTATTATTTACAAGCAAATGTCTCAAATCTAGTTCATGTGCATCCTCAAAAGTTTTTAACATAGGATGCAAGTCAGGGTTGAAAGTGCTGGAGATGCGTAAATTTGTTGGTACAGAATAACTGTTGTTAAAGTAAACAGACAAGTTCAACTTTCCCACATATAATTTCAAGTCTATTAAAGTTTTAGACACATCAACTCTTCTCATAGGTATAAATGTCAGGCCTTTACTGAACAAGTCTGCATGAGCCAGAGTTATATTGTAGCTGCTAAAGTTATACACACTGAAATCCCCAGTACAGTTTTTTAAAATAGACAAAGAATTGGACGCACATAGGTCACCTACCAATTCCTCCAGTTCCTGTCCAAAGAATGGGACATCCTCATCTGTTGTTGGTTCGGTGGATAATAAACAGACCTGCTGTTGTAATTCACCCTCTTGTTCCGGATTCGTTTCGACCGTCGCACCCCAAGCTAGTCCAAAGGGGCCTGCTGATTAGTAAAAACCTGGCCATTTTCATCTCCACAGTTGATATTCTGATTGTTGGAAAAAGAAACAGTACTTTGTTGTCCTTTGGGTGGACTGGGGTATGCTTTATCATTTAAATAATCTAGTCTGTCCCTTTCCAACGTGCGTTTTTCTCATTGGTTTATGGCTTTGCTCATATTGTCTATTTCAGAAAAAATTCCGTCATACTGCATTATAAATTGATGAAAAGCCTTATCTTGAATAATAGTTTCATCCATGGCCTTAATTGTTGAATACAACTCATCCATTTCTTTAGAATTATACCAGACCAACAGTTCCATTAGCTCACAGCCATGTCTGTCATACATACTGAGTAAATCTTTATGTAATGGTGAATTTTCCACTAAACCAGTAGGGTACTTCCAGTACCGCAGGCCCTTTGGGACCTGCCTATGCTTAATGCATTCTCTAAAATACAGATTTTCATGAAAATGTTTACGATATCTAGTTAAAAGTTCAGGATACAGTGTTAAATTATATTCAATAGCTGTTTGGTGGACCACACCCCCCTGGAGCTGAAGACACTCCTGAATTAGGCCACTGTTCCAGGCTCGAGTTGTTTGTAACATTTGCAGTTCCAGATAAATTAGAAGCATTGTATCTTACTGCAGTCTGGGCTTGAAAATGCTCCTGCCCAGGTGGAACACCATCAAAAGATGAATTGGAAGGTTGCATATGTGAATTCAGCTCTCCTGAGCCATTCTGCAAGGCACCACTTACTGTGTTTTGCGAATGTTGAGTCAGTTGCTCTATTAGCAAAGTTAAGTTATTAACAGAAGTTTGCAGTTGTTCAAACTCTGTTCATGAGACATGCCTTGTATTCATCTGCGGACTGTCTTCTGCCATATTAACAATAAACAAGAACCAAAAACTGAGAAAATAGTAATAATCCAGAAGGCAGAATTCGCAAGAAACACACTATTTTAAAACACACCTTTTAAAACTTTATTCCATTAAGCACTTTCGACTAGAAAATACAAGTCTTCTTCAGACATTCAAAAAACATGTGACAAACTCTTTTATAGGCCAACCCAACCACTTAAGTCTTAAAGACATAGCTTTATAAAACATCATCATATTAAAATAAAATACTTTAAACAATGCATTTTTAAAAAAAACATTTATATAAATATTTATATATAACTATCAAAAGTTTTTAATTTTAACTCACAAGAAATCGACACTACATCATTTAACCCTGGGTAAAGCAGATGCATTCAAGTGTAAAATCAACCACAATTCTCTATGTTCTTAAAAAAATATATATCCCATGGTCCCCCGTTTGTTTTTTTGCAACTGTTCCAGTATGACAAATTTAAAACTATGGCTTGGGAATTCCTTAAAGTGTTTAACTGAAGCACTGGTCTCTATGTGTATGCATATCATAAATGTGTTCATAAACCTGTTTAAATTTTTGCTCAGTCTTTCCCACATAATATGCAGGACAAGAGCTGCATTCTGAAGCATAAACCACTCCTGTTGCTTGGCAAGAAAAGTGGCCAGAGACTATAATACACTTGGAACCCAAGTGCACCTTGGGACCATGGAGTATTTTTTTTTTTAGAACACAGAGAATTATGGTGGATTTTACTCTTGAATGCATCTACTTACCCAGGGATAAATGATGTAGTGTCTACTTGCGAGTTAAAATTAAAAACTTTTGATAGTTATATATAAATATTTATATATATATATTTTTTTAAAATGCATTGTTTAAAGTATTTCATTTTAATATAATGATGTTTTATAAAGCTATGTCTTTAAGACTTAAGTGGTTGGGTTGGGCTATAAAAGAGTTTGTCACATGTTTTTTGAATGTCTGAAGAAGGCTGGTATTTTCTAACCGAAAGCACTTAATGGAATAAAGTTTTAAAAGGTGTGTTTTAAAATGGTGTGTTTCTTGCAAATTCTACCTTCTGGATTATTACTATTTTCTTAATTACTGTTCATCTCCATCTCCCAAATCCTCCGTTTCATTTCCAAAATACTCTTGATTCTTCTAGTCAACCCTCTTGCTCCCTTCCTTCTCTCCAACATCATTTTCCTTTGAAACAGTGGGAAAGGTTTCACACGTACAGTCTCTATGTGGTCTTTATTAGCAGAGGAACAAGAAGCAGAATCTGCTTCTGTTTTACAGCTCACTTTTTGCTGGACAAACGTTTGTATTTTCTCCTTAGTATGTACTTCATAAAAAATGATTTTGTCCCTCCAGGGAAGAATACCTTGAATACAGCTGGGTAGAGCAGTTTGAATCTCACAAATGCATCTCCCCATTCCCTGAATGATGGAATGAATTTACTTTTCTGCCTGGTGTACAATGAGTAATTCTCCACAAACACTCTACTCTCTCTCACATTTAGTATTTTGTCCTTCTGCCAGATTTGTCAGAATCAACTCCTTCTGCTGGAAGGATTGCATCTTTACTATTAAAGGTCTAGTTTGCCTTCTCAAAGCCAGGTTTGGAGCACACACATGATGTGCCCTGTCAACTAACAACTCCTGCTATGGACTACCAGTCCAGTTGCTTATTTGTGCTTTCGTAAGATTAATGCAGTCTGTTCTTCCAGTTTCCCTAGTATAGCTGAAAATCTCAGGTTTTCCAAAGTGCTATGTCCTCTAATTCTACTAGTTTTTGAAAACATTTCTTCCTGAGCAGTCTCATTCATCCAGCCTTTTCTTCATTTCAACCTCTGATTTTTGCAGCTTTATAACCTCATCTGAATATCTGTTTAAAGCTTCTTCCATTTTTCCAGCCTTTTGTTGTTAGTGTTGACATACTCCATCAGAGTTTCATTTATTTTAACCAGGTCTGTGTGCAGTTGTCTTATATCTTCCTGTAGGTTACTGGAAGTCATATCTGAAGGTTGCATTGCTTTCTGCTGAACAGCTGCAGAACTTTCCCCAGTCAGTGTTTCTTCATCACTTTTTGTAGCGGCTTTTTTCCAGGTGCTCTATATTTCTTTTTTTCCTGGCATCCAGGCAGTACACTTACTAGCCTGTTATGGAAATTTACCCATAAATGCAAAAGTCTACCAGCCTTCTCTGTTGAGTTTCTGTTTTCACACTGGGAGAGCTAGAGTAAAGTTGTTAGTCAATGTGCAGCCATCTTTGAAGTCCCCCTAAGTTGCTTGTTGAGACTGATGAGGGAGTTTTTGTTTGTCTTTTGGGCATAGCCCTTCCTACATTAGGACAGGGTTTTCCTTTTTTTGTTGTTGTACAACCTATTTATACTGTGGGTGCACCACAGGGACTAGTTTTTGGAGTTTATCCCAAGTTTGTTTTGCTGTTTCTATGCAGTTATTTACATGCTTGTACAGGGTTTCAGTAAACACTTCAGCAAAGGCCACTGCCTTCCCTATGTTTGTGGGGGGGGGGGTCTTGGAATTTAGCTAAGCCTTCACTTAACAGGAAGCAGTTAGCCTTGGAAAAGAACTTAAAAGCTCTAGGGTTTGCTGGGAGTTCAGCCTTCATATTTATTTCAAGGGTTACCACTTTATCTTACCTGACCAATGAGGTAATTACACAAGGGGTGGGCACAATGTTCCCTCATATTTGCAAGTCCAGGATATTTGCACTCCTAGTAGGTGTACAGACTAGCTGTTCCAGGGCGTATGCACTGACAAAATCCAGGAATCTTTGAGCCTGCATGCTAGTGGCTGCATATGTATCACAGTTTATGGTGGGATAGTTGTAATCACTCAAGAATATAGTGTTGGGCTGGACTGCCAGTGACTCCAATACATTCAAGTATGTGGTATGGTTTTCCTGGGCCATAGACAGGGACCTACAGCCAGCAAGGATATGGTAGTAGCACCTCAAGCATGTCATATTGTTTGACCAGTCTTGAGATGCGTTTACTTTTCTGTATACTGGTACACTTCCACCTCTTGCCCCTTTAAGTAAGCTTCACTTACACCACTGAATGCAAGTATGGTTAAACCCGTTATGGAATATGGTCCTGGCATTTAGTTACAATACTGGCAAAGTAGACAAACTTGAGAGGGTCCAGAAACATTAATAAAGTAAACTCTCTAGTGACATTAAAGCTATTTAGACAGCATTCACTCCATTACAGACTAATGAAGAGCGACCTATTTTGAGGGTATAAATGTGCACATAACTCTTTTTTTGTGTTAAACGTTAGCTTGTCATACATCTGAATATCTGTTTAAAGCTTCTTCCATTTTTCCAGCCTTTTGTTGTTAGTGTTGACATACTCCATCAGAGTTTCATTTATTTTAACCAGGTCTGTGTGCAGTTGTCTTATAACTCAACTGTGCTGCTGATACTGTTACTGGTTAACCCAGCTGTACTAAATGAAGCTGTTCTGTGCAATACTTGTCTGTGCCTAAGAAACTGTTTTTGTTTTCTTGGTCTAAGCCCTACTGTGTTAAAAAAGCTGCTCTACTATGGTAAAAAAGCTGTTGTTGGTTTATGCCCTACTATGATGAAAAAAGCTGTTGTTGGTTTATGCCCTACTGTGAGACAAAAGCGGTTTTATTTTATATCAAGCAGGTGTTTGACTCTAGCTGCATTGTGGAAACAGGAACTGTTATAAGCATAGCTGTACAATATTTAAAATAACTGTTACAAAAGCTCTGTGGTAACCAAGCCCCTCAGGGCTAACTGAAGCTGTCGTATTTATAGTTTTTCTAAGCTGCTTACTGTCTATAGCTGTTTATTGCCTCTAACTGTATTGTGGAAACAGAACTCTCTCCCCAACCTCCCCCTTCTCTCTCCCCTAACTCCTTCCCACTCCCTGTCTCTCTCGTAACTCCTTCTCAGTCAAGGTTCCTCAGCTTTACTACTACTTCCCCCTATGAGTTCTAACAGTCTTACAGTGTCTCCTATCAACCTTCTC
Source organism: Protopterus annectens (assembly GCF_019279795.1). Classification (NCBI taxonomy): domain Eukaryota; kingdom Metazoa; phylum Chordata; order Ceratodontiformes; family Protopteridae; genus Protopterus; species Protopterus annectens. The sequence goes on along the minus strand of NC_056730.1, from coordinate 156,727,457 downwards.
TATACCTCTCCTTCTCCTTTGCACTACCCTATTCTAGCTAATAAGGTTCTCACGTGCCTAGTCCTCAACCATTATCTTTTCCTTTATTTTACAGGTACCCGGCCTTGCCTCATAGATGCAAAACCATTTACCAATCCAGGGAGTTCACACACTCCCTCTCTGAACTCTGCTCATCAGTGGATACCTCCCCAGCAACAGTTCCTCTTAAGAGCAGTGTATGTGTGAATTCAAATGTTGTTTTTGAACCCTGTCATTTAGTCATATTTCTGTCTACTACTGAAGAGGCTCCTGGTCAGCTACAATCTGTTGCGGTGCACCCCCCCACCATCTCAAGCAGCCATCCTAACTTTGCTACCTGCCTACCAAACTAGATCCAACTCTGCAAGCTCCACTGCCTGTAAATCCTCCCCAATTGCCTATTTCTTCTCCTTCCCCTCCACTGCAGCCCCCACTGTCACCTGTTCGCTGATTCTCCACTTACTTTACCTTCCTTTCACTCTGGACACACAGTCTTCCTACTGCATAACCCTCTGCTCTTTATCCCCCCCTAACCTCCTCCTCTAATCCTCCACTCCCACCTCCCAGGCTCATCTCCATGCTCTGAGGTTACTCTGTCCTTCCTCCATAGACTAGGGCTCAAATCATAGCAAAGGTACTATCAGCATAGCTGTCCTTCGTACCTGAGTCAACCCCAATACAAGCCCAGTGATACCAGACCTTCTGGCTCTCTTACTTTAAGTCACACCTTATACTACTAGGTACAGAATACAAATCTGCAAGCAGCTTGAAAGTGGCAAAAGCTGTAATTTCACACTCCCTGAGCTTAAAACCTATGTAGTGTTTTTTTTTTAACTACAGCTGTCTCTCTCCAACTTCTCTAAGCACTCTCCCGGATTGTATTTTCTTACCCGCTTCTCTTGGACAGTGTACACCCACTCCGCTCACTTCGCTCCCCTACCCTACACCCCCATTCCCACCCACTCCCATATCAATTACTTTTATAATCACACACCACACCCACAATCACTCCCATAACTCAATTACCCAATCAAATCAAACCTACCATCCCCACTCTGACATACTAAACTACACCCTATATAATACCTTCCCAAGTCACCATTACTGGCACTCATACCCACAACAATATAAAATGCCCTCATGCATGTGCTCCACCATGCTACAACCACTATGTCTCACATTTTCCTCTCCTCTCTCTTCCTCCTATCGATCCTCTCCTCATACCAAACACACCTCCACTTTACTCCCCCCACCACAAGGGCAAACTGACTCCACTACCAACCTGATTAAAGCTGAACATTCTCCTCTATCATCTTGTCACCTCTCCTCCACCACACCTTTCTCCTGTCTATATAATAGTCTCAGCTACAAAACTAAACAATGAAGGCCTGACAAATTACTCCGCAAACTGAATAAACTCTATCTAAACCTAAAACGAATTATCTCATGCTGCAGTGACATTCATCCAAATCCAGGTCCCAAAAACAGCAACAATTTAAACCCCACAAACCCTAACCCTCTATATCTAAGACCTGCCTCATCTCTCCTCTTTCTAAACATAAATATAATGAGTATTCTTAACAAAACCCAAGACCTCCATGCCCTACTAGCCCTGTATAAGCCTGATATAGTAGTACTAACAGAAACATGGCTTAAACCTGAACATCATGACAATGCAATAACTGCCCCTGGCTACAATATTATACGTAAAGACAGGCCAGGTAAAAAAGGAGGGGGCGTAGCCATACTATACAAAAGCCACCTCTCCATTGAACAATTTGAATGCAACTCCCTTGAAGTCAAAGACATAGAATTAATTTTAGCCAAACTAAAACTCAACCCCAATAAACAAATAATTATTGCAAGAGGATATATCCCCCAGGCAATAATACCAGTATACTGGAAAATCTACTTAGCTGGATGTCATTTTGCCTTCCACAAGAAACAATACTTTCAGGAGACTAACATTTACTGGGCTGAATGCACCAGCCACAATCCCTCTACCTACATTAACCTCCATAAGTACATCCAAATTACTTCCACCCCTACAAGAATAGAATAAAACCTCCAAATGCCAATCCATCTTGGACCGGATTCTACTATCTGACCCCACTCTCACCCACCAATCAGGCTGTCTCCCTGACAGTCTGAGTGACCATCAATCTACGTACTTAGACACCGGTCCCAGCAAACAAAACTATCAATACTTAGAACTGTACGTAACAACAAACCTTAAGAGCCCAGAACCTAATCTACTCACTAAAATGTTGCAACTGGTCCCCCTAAAACATCTATCACTAGATGAAGCCGTAGAGTACTTTAACTTTACCTTCCTAAAAATTCTAGATTCCTATGTACCACCCAGAACCACTAGAATCAAAACCAACCATGCCCCATGGCTATCTAAAGATACCATGTCCCTAATGAAAGAAAAAGACAAAGCCTCACACTTTCAAAAAATACAAAACTACTGCCAAACGACAGAAATACCAAGAACTCTGCAACAACACCAAAAAAACTGCTCCAGAGAGCACCCCTGCAATACCAGGCTACAACTCTTACCACACTTTTCTGCCACCAAACCAGGATCGAAAGACTAAAGGTAGAGGAGTGTCCATATTCACCAAGGATATTCACACCACCAGGTTAGTTGCCCAACACAATGAGTCTGAAATTCACCAGGTGCAACTAAACACAAGGTAAGACTGCAATCCAAATTGTAGCTTGCTACAGATCCCCTACCATGCCCCAAGATTCTCACTACACTGTTCTAAACATACTGGAAAATATTAATATACAACCAAATACCCTAATACTGGATGATTTCAACTATCCTGCCATTAACTGAGAAAACTACTCGTGTACCCACACCCTTGCCCAACGGTTCATGGAATTCATAAATTCCAATGCCCTGAATCAAGTAATCCATAGTCCCACCAGGGGATCCAATATCCTAGACCTGGTCATTACCAACATGGGAAATCGATGCTCCATACCTAAGGTCACCCCCTCGTTAGTCAGGTCAGACCATAAGATAATCACCCTTAACATCCACATCCCACCCCTACCCCCCAAGTAAGGAAACCTCCATAAAAAACTTCTCCAAAGCCAACTTCATGCTACTGAAGTTAGAAGTTACAAACTTCATAACACCCATGCAGGTGGGAACTGAAAGTTCGACTGCTGAGTCCTACACTAAGGCACTGTACGAGCACATCCACTCATGCATGAATCGTGCTATCCCAAATAGAACTAAGATGCCCTCCTCCAAAAAAAGGAAGCCAATCTGGTGGTCCCCTGCCATAAACAAACTTTACAACAAAAGGAAGAAACTGTTGCAGAAAAGAGGAAAATCACAGAATGCAAAAACCTCACTTACCAACCTCAGTAAAAAGCTGAGATCCCTCAAATTCCTCCAAAGCTAGTTACGAAAAAAAATTGCCAAAGATTCCAAAGACAACCACAAGGCATTCTATAACAATGTCAAGAATCTAAATGACAAAGCTCAGATCTGCTCTGAGCTACAACAAAATGGCATTAAATATACTGATCCCAAGGATATTGCCAATATCATAGCAGATGGATTCAGTGCCAACTTCACCGCCCTCTCACCCCCTAAATGGCCCATCTCAATTCCGGAAGATTGCCAAATTCCGGTAAGAACGGCCACACAGGTAAAAAAACGCACTCTCCAAAGCTAAGAATACAGCATCCATGGGACCAGATGACATCCCGGGTTGTGTACTACATGAACTACAAAATGAACTGGCACCTCACCTAATTGTCATGTTTAATCATACCCTCACCTCAGGCTTCGTGCCCACTGAGTGGCACACAGCTACAGTTATCCCACTCCACAAGGGGGGATCCACCTTGGATCCCGGGAACTACTGCCCCATCAGTCAGACGAGCCTGATCTGCAAGGGCATGGAACGTATTATCATGGAACTTATAAACAAAGACATTGGCAACCTTCAAACACTGGACCTCTACCCAGTCTGGGTTCGTGAAGGGCCGATCTTGTCTCCTGAACCTGATTGACTTCTTCAACTCAGTCTCCAGAGCTGTGGACGGGGGTAAGGCAGTCCACACAGCCTATCTGTACCTTGCCAAGGCCTTTGACACCATCCCCCACTCTGGAATCAAAGATAAACTTACTAAGCTGGGTATTAATCCATACGTCACTCGATGGGTTCCCAACTGGCTTACTGACAGAACCCACACAAAATTAGCTGACTCCAAATCCAGCTCCAGACAAGTGACAAGTGGAGTACCTCAGGGTTCAGTCCTGGGACCTCTCTTGTTTGGCATCTACTTCTCTGAAATACAGGCCAACACTAAGGGACTCTGGCTAACAAAGTTCACAGATGACTGCAAACTGGGAGCCATTACTGAATCCCCAAATGATGTGGATATTCTACAAAAGGGTCTTACAGAAACAGATGCTTGGTGCCAGAGCCATGGGCTCAAGCTCAATGCCAAGAAAAGTACAGTTTTGTACCTACCATAAATGTAGATGTCCGATAGATATGCAACTGCAGTCATAACATATGGGTTGTACTGCCTCAGGCAGCCCTCGGTCGGCCGGATTCCAAAGTCTGGGTCCGGCATCGGCTGGAGTTGCCTCCTCTCCGACGTCACAATGGCTGGAGTATAAAGGCATCGGCTGACGCCATCTTCAGTGTTTCTTGCCCCAGATGCCAGGTGCCCTCCAAGGAAGGCTAAATTTGGTGAATGGATAAACAATTCCAGACATGCACAACAGTAATAAACAGATACACCATAAAAGGTACCCCCAGCTAATAGGAATAGGGGCAGTGAACCCTAAAAGAAAGTAGCAGAGGGGTAGGAGGGAGGGAAAATCCGACTGCAGTTGCATATCTATCGGACATCTACATTTATGGTAGGTACAAAACTGTACTATGTCCTTCAAGAATGCAACTGCAGTCATAACATATTGGTTGAATACCATAGCCAAGCTGGGGGTGGTTGGAACTAATAAAGGGATGGTGTAGCTATAATGCCCTGCAGGACTGCTGAAGCAAAGCCTGCTCGGGATCTGGAGTATAAAGGCAGGTTGTAGTGTTTGGTAAATGTATGCACGGAGCTCCATGTAGCAGCCTCTAGAATGTCCTTTGTAGCCACTCCTCTTAGGAAAGCTGTGGATGTGGCTATAGCTCTGGTGGAGTGTGGCCTAATATTGGCTGGCACACCTTTTCCATGAAAGGAATAGCAGAATCTGATGCAGTGTCCAATCCATTTTGAAATTGTTTGTTTGGAGATTGCTTTTCCTTGAACTCCAGCAGCATAGGCTACGAACAGTTGGTCAGACTTTCTGGTGGTCTTTGTTCTGTCCAAGTAGTAGCGTAGTTGTCTGTGTATGTCCAAAGTATGCAGCAGCTTTTCCCCCTTGTTTTGAGGATTGGGGAAGAATGTAGGCAGGTGAATGGCTTGATTTAGAGACACCCTGGAAATTACTTTTGGCATGAAAGAAGGATTGGTCCTTAGGGAGACTCTGTCCTGATGAAAAATGAGAAAGGGAGGTACTGCCATGAGTGCCTGTATCTCCGAGACTCTTCTTGCTGATGTTATTGCCAATAGGAAAACAGTTTTCCAGGAGAGAAATTGCATTTCTGCAGATGCTGCTGGTTCAAAAGCGTTAATTTTCCAAGGCGAAATTGAGGTCCCATGCAGGTACTGGTGGTTTCTGGGAGGTTTGATATTCTTTATCCCTCTTAGAAACTGTCTTAGCAAGGGATGTGAGAACACAGGTGGATCACAATTGTATTTTGCTGAGATTGCTGAAGCGTGGATCTTTATGGAAGAATATGAGAGACCAGTATGAAACAATTCTGCCAAGTATTCTAATATCTGAGGTATGCTCAATACTGTTGCATCCTGACCCTTGTTGGCATTCCAGATGATGAATCTCTTCCACTTAGCTGAATAGGTCTTTCTGGTGGAAGGTCTACGTGCTTCCAGTAGAATCTCTTGAACTTCTTTGGAAAGAGAGATATCGGGAGAAGTTATGGTAACCTCCAGGCTGTCAGATGCAATGTTTGCAGGTTTTGATGAACAGTCCTGTAATTGTGCTGGGTTAGAAGCAGAGGCCATAGAGGCAGAGGCCACGGCTTGGTCCGAGTTATGCTCAACAGCAATGGGTACCAGTGCTGCCTTGGCCAGTCTGGAGCTATCAAAATGCCCGTTGGTCATTCTGCTTTGATCTTCAGTATCACCTTGGTCAGCAGTGGTAGAGGAGGGAATGCATAAATTGTTAGGGAATTCCAGCTGAAGGAGAGAGCATCCGTTTTCCAGGCTAGAGGATGGTGAGTTCTTGTACAAAACTTTTCCAGGTGATGGTTCAGGTGAGAAGCAAAGAGATCTATGTCCGGTCTTCCCCATGCCCTTGTTATTTGTGAGAAAATGTGAGGATGCAGCATCCATTCATGTAGATCCCAGAAATTTCTGCTCAACATTGTCCTTGCCTGGCACAAACTGGGATTGTAAGTGGATCTTCAGGCTCAGGGACTTTTCCCAAAGAATCATTGCTAATCTGCAGAGGGGATAAGAATGAGTGCCTCCCTGCTTGTTTATATACCACATAACCATGGTGTTGTCTGTCCTTATTAGCAAATGTCCTTGTTGAAGTGATTTTTCGAAAGTCTCAATTGCACGTATCACTGCCAACATCTCTTTCTGATTTATGTGCAGATGCCTTTCCCTTGGGTTCCATTGCCCTTGGATGCATCTGTCCTCCATGTGCGCCCCCCATCCATGAGCTGAGGCGTCTGTTGTAATGATTTGACCTGCTTGAGGTATGTTGAAAGACATGCCTTGGTTTAACTGACTTGCTTGAGCCCACCACAAGAATTCTCTTTGCAGACATGGAATAAGTGGGATTACTTCCTCTAGGCTTTGGCTGTGTTGTGACCATAAGCTTTTTAAGTACCACTGCAGCTTTCTCATATGAAGTCTTACTAAAGGTATCAGAAGAATGCAGGATGCCATGAACCCCAGGGCCTGCAGGATTTTCCTTGCAGTCAGCTGGGAGAGCTTTGCTAGGCCTTTGAAGTAGTCTGGTAACTGCTCTTGTTTTTCTTCTGTGAGGAAGGCCATTTGTGTGTATGTGTCCAGTTTGGCTCCCAGGAAAATAATCTGTTGGGATGGCAGTAGTCTTGATTTTTGAATGTTGACTGTGTATCCCAAGGCCTGTAATAATTGAATGACATAGTCCAAGTTTGTTATCAAGGTTTGTTTGTTGTCTGCTTGTATCAGGCAGTCATCCAGGTAGGGGTATATTTGAATCCCCTGGAGTCTGCAGTGTGCCACTACTGATGCCAGGCATTTTGTGAACACTCTGGGCAATAGATAAGCCAAACGGCAATGCTGAGAATTGATAATGCTCTGTCCCTGCAAGAAATCTGAGGTATCTTCTGCAACTGTGTCTGATTGGGACATGCAGGTATGCCTCCTTGAGGTCCAGAGTGACCAGCCAAGACCCCTTGCCCAGCATGGGAAGGAGTTGCTGTAACGTCAGCATTTTGAACTTTGGCACAATGAGAAAAGTATTTAGAGTAGACAAGTCCAGTATAGGCCTCCATTTGTTTCCTTTTCTTGGAACAAGGAACAGTCTTGAGTAAAATCCCTGGCCTTGTTCCTGAGGAGGGACCTTTTCTATTGCTTTTATGCTTAGCAGCTTTGAAACTTGAATGAGTGCCTCTGCCCTTTGATGATGTGGCAGGTTTGGCATGCCTTGTCTTATTGGTAAAGTTTGGAAGTGGAATCTGTATCCTTTGTCTATTAAATCCAGAATCCAGTTGTCCTTGGTTAAGATATGCCAGTTGTTTGAGAATACGGATAATTTTCCGCCTAAAGGTGCTTCTCTTTGAGCTTTGGTAGGCGGCATGAAAGTCAAGTCATTGTGATTGTCCTTGTGGTGCAGCTGGACTGGCTGCGCAACTTCTTTGATTTGGTGGTTGCCATTGGCGGCCCCAGTAGGAGCCTCGGTTTTGCCCTCTACCTCGAGCACGCCTGTTTTTTCCCCCTTTGAAACTTGTCAGTGTCTGGAAAGGACCAATTCTTTGAAGGCCAATTCCTGCTGAATCTGGGTGGCTGAACCTGGAGGAAATCTTTGACTGTCTGAACTGATTTTGCCTTTTCCTCAATGGACTTAAACACATCTTGTGCATTAGCACCAAAAGGCTTTTGTTTTTCCAGAGGTGCATCAAGTAACTTTACTTTAACATGGTCTGGCAGTGGCTGTTCTTTTAACCAAGCATGTCTACGTATAACAGCCCCTGTCATAGCTGCTCTACATGAAGCCTCTAATGCATCATAACCACACTGTAGAAAATGATTGCTAACCTGTTGAGTGTTATGGACCAGATCCTGCAATGCCTTTCTATCAATAGACTCAGGAGAGGCTAGCTTTTTCTGTAAATCATCCAGTAAATAATCCTGGTACTGAAACATATGAAAAAGGCAGTTAAGTGACCTCATGGCAAGGGTGGTAGAGGTATAAACTTTTTTACCCCATCTCTCCAGGGACCTTGCTTCCCTATCCGCTGGCAGTGGATTCTTGGCTGAGGAAGTGGCCACTCCTTTGGGGCCCTGTGAAATAGTTTCAAGATCCACAGAGTGGGCCTTAAAAAGATGCTTGTGAGTGTCAGGGACCCTGTAATATCTGTCTGGCTTGACAGGAGCAGAAGGGAGAGAATCAGGGTTAGCACTGGAGTCGGAGAAGACATCATCCAGGACATCCATAACTGGAGGGATAGCTAAAGGCCTGTGCTGGGGTAACTTGAGGAAGGTACGTAGCCTTTTCCTAGAATCAGAAAATTCCTGACCCTGCCACTTAAAATGCTCCCTCATAGAGTGGAGGACTTCACCGAATGAAAAATCCTCAGGAGGAGAGGCAGAGGGAACTGACTCCTCAGCATCAGAGTCCTCATAGGCCTGGAAGGATTCTTCTTGTGCATCTGAATGCTCAGAATCCCCAGAGGCTTCATCTGAAGAGAGGTTATCAGCCTGCTCAGTTCTAGGCCTTTTCTCTGCAGGCGGCTGAGAACCTCTGTCAGGGTGAGGCTGAGACTCCCTGATAAGAGAGATGAGGTCTGCAGCAAGAGACATGATCTGCTTATCAGAAGAAGGGGCCTGGGCAGTAGGTTTAGGATGGGCCTTGGCCTGGCAGGCGGCCTTGGCACGTGCAAAGGCCTTGATGGACATGGATACAGGAGGCCAAGCTGCCCCACGTGCAGGAGTAACCTTGTCCATGGGTATGGTGTCGGGTAGATCCAGAACTTCGGTTTCTGGAGGAAAATCAATAACCGGCACTGGTGTAGTCTCCGGGACCAAAGGACGTGTTACCGCTGTGTCATCGGCCTGGAGCGGTTGAATTATCGCTTCTGTAGGGACCGAAGCACTTGCGGAGGGCTTAGGAGAAATATCGGTAGAGGACGCGGGCCGCGGATGTCGGTCCCGGTCCTACGCTTTTGGAAATTTGTGTTGTCGGTTGATCCGCGGCATGATATAAGGATTCGCCAAAAGTCTTGACAAATTCTGCCCGGCGCCTGAGAGTGCGCTTATTAAAGCAAGCACAGGCAGCACAGGCCGAGACGTCGTGGTCTGGGCCCAGGCAAGGGAGGCAATAAGAATGGAAGTCCTTATGAGGTATTTGTTTACCACAAGACAAACAATTATTAACTTTCTCAATTTGTTCTGACATCGGCTGAGGCAAGAAAAATGTTCCCCATTAGATGACGTAACTGAAACACAGGAGCTGACTGACGGCACTTAACTGCTTCTGCTTCGGGCACTGCGCGGCAAGAAAGACTGAAGAAGATGGCGTCGGCCTATGCCTTTATACTCCAGCCGTTGTGACGTTGGAGAGGAGGCGACTCCGGCCGACGCCGGACCCAGACTTTGGAATCCGGCCGACCGAGGGCTGCCTGAGGCAGGACAACCCTTATGTTATGACTGCAGTTGCATTCTTGAAGGACATTGTATAGTTATCCCCTTTGGGAAAAAACATGTACCCGTGAATTACCACATAGGTGGCAGTACACTAAACACCGAAAGTGTGATAAGGGACTTAGGGACACAGGTGGACAGTGGTCTCACCTTCAATAACCACATCACCACAACAGTCAGGAAATCCTTCTATGTAGCACACCTCATCACTAAGGACTTTTCATCCAGAAAAAAGGAGGTCATTGTCCCACTGTACTCATCCCTCATTAGACCCATTATAGAATACAATGCCCCATGTACCTCTCAAGACATCTGCAACAACTGGAAAGGCCGCAGAAATACCTCACTAAAAGAATCACAGGCCTAAAGCAGATGCCCTATGCTGACCGTCTAAAAAACTCCAGCTATACTCTGTCGCATATCACCTACTCCGAGGCAATCTCTGCTTAACATACAAGGCCATGTCAAACCCAGAGGTGTTGGACATGCTACATTTAAAGAAATCCCAATCCCTCAGAGCCACACGCTCCAGGGATCTAAACCTTGTCATCACAATAAACAAAACATGATGGAGGGATAGGTTCCTGACCCAGAGACTCCCCAGACTCTGGAACAGATTTGACCATACATGTCAAGCAGAGCGCCTCTTTGGCCCTCTTCAAAAGGAACCTTAACGATTGGATAGTTGAAAGGAAATTCACCCCGGAGATTACATCAGTCGCCCTGCTAGACAGGGGTCCAGGGAAGTAAATAGTGTGGGAAGAAATAGCCAGGGAATTGTTATGGCTAGGCTTGTATAGGCCCTAGGGCCGATAGCCTAGTACCAACCTATGAACCTATAAAGCTAGACAAGTCTAACTATTATAAATCCATGCAGGAAAAACACACCAACAACCCTCAGAAATTCTGGGCCTCATTAAACAACCTACTTCACCCTGGTAAAACTTCTACCCTTTCTCCTATATTACCAAACACCCACAGTGACATCCCCACCCAGTTTAATAAATACTTCACTGAAACAATCCAAGTCATAGCAAATACCCACAAAACTACTTCCAACCCCACACAGCAACAGTAACCCCCACCCCCTCTAATACATTAAACAACTGCAGCTTTTCCCTGAATCCAGTCCCCACTACTACAATAGCTAAGTGCCTCGAAAAGCTTAAACCAACAACATTAGCAGCAGATAATCTCCCAGCCGACTTTCTACAGATTACAGCAGAGGTTATAGCTTATCCCGTGTCCATCCTCATAAACAGGTCAATAACCGAATGTGAAGTACCCCACTCCTGGAAAACAGCGCATATTATACCTTTGCACAAAGGAGGTCAATCACTTGAGCTTACCAACTACCGCCCTATAGCAATTCTATCACCCTTATCAAAAATATTAGAGTCGTACATGCCCAGATCATGCACTACCTCCAAAAAAACAATCTATCTACATCCCAGCATGGCTTTAGGCCTTCCCATAGCACCACCACAGCACTGCTCTCATTCTCCAACATTGTGACTCTACAAAGAAACAAAGGTCTATTTGTAGCCTCCGTATTCCTTGATTTATCCAAAGCCTTCGATATGGTTAACCACAGTAGGCTCTTAAAAACCCTACCTACCCTGAACATCAGCTCCTCTACCATATCCTGGTTCTCTAACTATTTGTAAAACCAGCAACAGGCAGTCCTATGGAAAAAACAATTATCCCCTCCTACTACCAGTAGCCATAGGTGTCCCTCAAGGGTCCATCCTTGGCCCCCTGCTATTTTCACTATTCACTAACCAGATAGCCACATACTCAACTTCGGCCTCTATAGTACAATACGCAGATGACACCACTATTATATGTGCCACACCCACCTTGATGGAACTAAAAACCATCACCCAAAATAACTTTTCCCTAGCAGAAGAATGGTTCACCAACATCAAACTTGTACTTAATCCAAAGAAAACCAAACTTATTATCTTTAGTCCTGGAAGGTCTCCTCCTTTATACAATAACTTTGACATAAAATCCAAAGATAATGCACTAATCACCTCAACAACTCACATAAAGCTATTAGGAGTTGAAATCGATAATAACCTGAAGTACGACACACATATTGCCCAAACAATCAAGGTCAATAAAAAGATTGGCCTCCTTCATAGGAACGAAAAGTTTATGTCTAAAAATATAAAAGCCATGATTGCAAGAACCCACCATCCTCATGTATGCCTCCCCCATCCTAACTAACCTTCATAGTTCAGAACTAACCAAGATGGAATCTTGTTAAAAGATTGCAAAGTTTGCTACCGAAGCCAACTATAGGTCTCATCACTGTCTGGCCCTCAAGCAGCTGAACTGGCTTGAGTTCCCTCAACTCCTCCTCCTCAATCAACTCACAATTGCCCACAAGCTCTACCACCACCCTGAAAATAACCCCGCCCTTCATCAACTTATTCACCCCTACACCCCATCCAGAACCTTAAGATCCACTTATCAAAACCACATAAATGTCATTAAACACAGAAACGAAGCAGGCAAATCTCTCTCCACAACCTCTACCTCCCAATTAAAAAAACTTCTCAAAACCCACTACACAACAAACTGGCTCTGCCCATGTCACCCCCCCCAAGGTTAAGCCATAACTGTTCTCTGTTGCTGGGATCCCCTTACAAATAAAAGTTAGCTCACCACCACCCTATATCTACAGTATACCTCAGCACCACCCTATATCTACAGTATACCCTAGATCTAGGCCCCTGCCCAGATTGCTGCTAATCTTGTTCTACTAAACTCTCCCTGTATGTTCTGCTAAATATCTCACTTCTTCCTGTATGTTCTACTGGAAATTATTGCTGTGCGTTAATGAGAAACTGCTATAATAGAAAATGTGCGACTTTTGAACTATATTGTATGTTTAACTTTCTCCCAGTGCGCTTTCTGTTATATTACAAAATGTGTGACTCTTTATTATATGTAATATGGAGCTTTTCTCCCCAGGCCACCGCTGAAAACGGACCTGTGTCCAGTCGGACTTTCCCAGTAAACAAATGTAAAATAAAATAAATAATAATAAAATCAAGGTTGAGTAAAGATTTTTCCTTTTTTGTTTCCATCTTCCAGCACATATTGACCTTTCTGGTCATCCCATAATTCCACAAAGAATGTTTGTCTACAAGCAAACTCATCTTCAAACTCTGAAGCACAGGAAGTGTTTTTTTCCAGTCGTCACCAGTGAAATCATACTTCCCATGTGCTCCTTGAGCACCCATAACCCTTCCCCACTCAGGAGAGTTAAAACGGCCACACCTCTTTACTCCTTGTCCTCCTTGCTCCTTCAGTGGTGGGGCAGTTAAACCCCAGTCGCCCCCACATCAGTCACAGCTCCATCCCTCTGAGCCACACAGCCAGTCTCAAAACAAAGACATGCCTGAAGCAAGCAGTAGAGGCATCCACTACTCATGGATTGGGTTTTGAGTACAGAATTTGCTACTAAATGATATGTTGAAGCTAGCATGATTTAGGGAAGAAACAAAGCTTGCCTTCCTCACCACACGTCAGGGCTGGTTAGGGCTCAGACATTTTACAGTCAAAGTTGAACTCATAAGCTGAAGGCTCCAGGGGGCCATCTGCATTCTAGCTTCCATTCCTAGCAAAGAGCTCTCAGCCACTTCCATCTTCAAAGTGTGCCATCAAGTTCTTCCTCGTTGGGCACAATACAAAGGTTGAACCTCTGACACTAGTGCCAATTTAAAGAAATATCTTCTTCTCCGAGAAGATAAAGACAATTCTAGTGTGGGTTTTGGCCAGCAACCTGACAAGCATGTGACTACTTTCCATGATTTTTAGGCTTATAGACACAAGACTTCATCAATGACAGCAAGAATTAAGTTCTGAAATGTGTGACTAGCAAAATAAATATCTGGTAACACTGAAAAGCACATTTATGCAGCCAGTGCATTATGTCACAGACTATGTTTTCCAGGAATGGAGATGTCACCGAATGTAGCAGTTTGCTAAAACAAATTCAGGATACTTACTGGTAGAGAGGAAATACCCAATCCAGAGCACATCAAGGAGGGTCCTCAAAAAAGAACTATAATTTTTCTAAAATGACATCCCTTTAGTGGGAAAAGCAGCAGTCATCACTGATGCTTTGTACCATGAAAACGAACTGAGGATTTCTGGGCTTTACTTTAAACTTTTCCCCTTTCAACTCCAGAGCAAGCCTACAAGGGATATTTTCCCAGAAATTGTTTACAGCCATCGTGAAATAGAAGACGAACAACCATTCATGAGTTCTGATCTGTTAATTACAAAGCTACAGGGAGAGAAAAACTAATTTCCTTCAACTATCATTACACGCTGTGTCGTGACATGAAAAAAAAAACTAGGCTGCTCCTACTGTGCTTCTTTATAGATAGGGGAAAAAATCAAAGAAAATGTAGCTAATTCGCTTAGCAATGACATAAAACAGAACTACCAGATAAGTTAACTACTTTTCTCAAAACCAAAATGACCCATTCTTTTCTTCTGAATAAAGCACATTAGACTACTTAAAAACTAATAAGCATACTTAACTTGATTTTTATGTAAACATACAGACATCTCTTACCATCAGTTTGCATAAAATTATGAGTAGCAAACCAGGCAGACTTACCCTGTAGATTGTGAACCATATCTAAAAGTGCAGGCGTCAATGTCTGGCTGAATTCATGAAAAACATCTAAAAAGAGTACTTCTGTACATGGCTGAAAGATATAAAAAAACAAGTGCTTTATTGAATCAGCAAAATAATACACCTCTAAACAACATTTCCTCTAAGGAATTAATCATGTTCAAAAGCAAAAACCTATACAGCACATACTGTCCTGAAGACAGAAAATACGTAAATATAGTATGCGGCTCTAGACAGTGAAGAAAGTTGCATATTTAACACAAAAACAAACCAAAAACACTGCTATGAAAAGCAAAATTAAGCGGTACACTGTAAAACAGAGACTAATACACTCAAAACAATATAAAATTTGTTCAGTACAATTTAACATTATCAAACAAGCTAAAAATACACAAAGTAGTTTAAATAACCTACTCAATCAACCATGTAGTATTAATGACATTTATTTATTTTATTTATTATTGTTTGTTAACCGGGTTAGTCCATCTGGGCTTGTGGCCCATTTTCAGTGGAGACCCAAGGAGAAAAGCTCCGGTACATAGTATAAAAATCAGAGATTTGGAACATTACAAAATATAAAATACAGGAATTTGCAACATTGTAAAATATAAAGTATAGAGTGTTGTCAAACTTGGAAAAGGCAGAATTACAGAAAGTTGCTACATTAGTTACAGTTAATGTGAGTATCATATGTCAATGTTAGTATATACAGGAATAACAGTTTTACAATAATATATGCGCTGCTTTGCAATTAAGAGGGTGTCAGTTTAAGAATATGTGTAAGATAGACCAGAGGCTGGCATGCAAAAGAAATAATTTTTGGAAAGATGTACAGAGAAAGACCTATGACATTTTGTTAAATTTGGCAAAGAAAAAATGATTTAGGTGTGGAGTTAGTGGTGTGGGTATTTTAGGTGGGAGCATGTGAAGGACATTCCCATTTGGAGGCCAGATGGGAGAGAAGCATGGATTTGAAGTTGTTATGGTTTGGTATGTTACGTAGTGGTGTGGGGAGAGCGTTCCACAGTTTGGCTATGGTGTGGGATAGTAATAGTTGGCCACGTGGGTGTAGGGGTTTGTGTACATGTAGGAGGTTTTGGCCTTTGGATCTCAGGGTGCGGCTAGGTGTGTAGGGTGTTAGAGATTTGGCAAGAGAGGGGCATTCTGTTGGTTTAAAGAGAAGTTGGTGAGCTGTTGTAAGTTGTAGGTATTTTAGGTGGTTGTGGAGTTCTAACCAGTTTATGGTGTGAATGGAGTGGCAGTGATGGGAGGAGTTCTTAAAATTGGTTGCAAATTTGCAGATTTTGTTGTAACAGGCTTTGAGTTTAGAATGGAGGCCAAGTTGTAAGTTGGAGAATAGGGGAGCACCGTACAAGAGAGAGGTGAGAAGGAAGGTAGATGTGAGGGTTTGACGGGAGGAGGGAGTAAGGTAGCAGTTATGTCTGTAAAGGAGACCGATTTTCTGGTGGGTTTTTTTGATTGCAGAGAGGATGTGTGAATCAAATTTTAGGTTTTCATCAATGGTAATGCCAAGTAGCTTGGTACTAGGAACGATTTTTAGAAGGGAGTTATTGTGGCTTTTGATGGAAATTTGGTCCTTGCTGAATTGGGAGGTTTTTGGTGGGAGTGAAAAACATCGGTTTTGATTTGTTGGCATCCAGGGCTAGGTGATGGGATTGCATCCAAGTTTCTGTTTTGGAGAAGGCTATTTGGCTATTAAGTATAAGTTTGGAGGGGCATGAGGCTGAGCAGATGATGGTGGAGTCATCAGCATATTGGATGACTGAGGCATCAGGGATGGAGTGGTGGAAGTTGCTGATGAATAAGTTAAAGAGAAGTGGGCCCAGTACTGATCTTTCAGGAACTCCTGTGGGTGTAGGTAAGAAAGGGGAGGATGATTCTTTCCATTGTACAGCCTGTTGGCGCATGGAAAGGTAGCTGGAGAACCAGGCTAAGGTTGAGGGAAATATGTGCAAGTGTGAGAGCTGGGAGAGGAGTAGGAAATGGGAGAGTGTGTCGAATGTCTTTGAGAGGTCAAGAAATAGAGAAGATAAGTATTTGCCTCTATCATGTGCTAGGTTGACTGTTGCAAGGAAGGAAAGGAGGGCTGTCATGGTGCTGTGGCTGGGTCGGAAGCCATGCTGGGTGGGAGACAGGAGTTTGTGCTGGGTTAGGTAAGGGCATTAGCTGAGAGTGGATGGTTTTCTCCAGAATTTTAGAGAGAAGAGAGCATAGTTATGGGTCTGAAGTTGGTAGTGTCTGTGTTCTTACCACCTTTCTGGAGAGGGATTATGTATGCATGCTTTCTGGAGAGGGATTATGTATGAATGACGCCAGATGGTTGGTACATAGGTTTCCTGAAAGGATCTATTTATGAGAATGGATATGGGATAGGCTACTGATTCAGTTGATATTTGAAGAAAATTAGCTGGAAGTTTGTCAGGGGTATTGCAGCATGGTTTTAGCTTTTGGAGTAGTCTTTTTATAGTGTTGGTGGAGACAGGTTTAAGGGGAAAACAGGGGGGAAAGGAGGAGAGTGAGAGAAGGGGTTTGGGGGGCAGGGTGAGGGGTAGCATTGGTGGGTGGGTTGGGGAAAGTGGAGGATAATTTAGCTATGCAATCAATGAAAAATGTGTTGAATTCAGTGGCTGTTTCAATGCTTGACAGGTTAGGATTGGGGCAGGGGTTAGTATTATTACTGGGGTTGAGTATTGAGGAGATGGATGTCCAGAATTTCTTTGGGTTGTTTGAGTGCTTGGATTTCAGATTGTAGCAGTAGTTTTTGCGATCTTTTGTTATTGATTTTTTGGCTAGGTTATGTAGATGTTTATATTCTTGGAGGGTGCTGGGTTTTTTTTTGTTTTTGGTACAGTTTCTACTTTTTGTTTCGTTGATTCATTATCAGTTTAGTTTCTTGGGATAGCCAGGGGCAGGGATTAGTTTTGATGCATTTGGTTTGGAGAGGGGCTGGTTTATCAAGTAAGGTAAGCAAAGTATGGTTAAAATATGAGACAGTGTTATCTAGTTTGAGGCTTTTTAGTGGAGACCAGTCAGTAATATTAAGACATTCAGAGAAGATTCCAAACCACTCCCATTAAAACCAAAAAAATCCAAACCATTTATAAAAATGCCACCTCTACATATTTTTCACATTACAAACTATCTTTCTAAAGCATTTCAATACACAATAAGGAGAACAATCATTAAGACCAGGATACGTATAAGCATTCAACTTCAATTGCCACATAAGTAACTTTTCTTCTAATTTTAAAACCCAAGGGCCACCTTTAATGTCATTAACCACTTGGTCAATTACCTTATATTTAAATTAATGCCCAAGGCGCAATGAAATAGATTTTGCTAAAACGTTATGCAGATTCGCTTTATTAATACTATATTGATGTTCATACAAGCGTTCTTTGAATTTCCGTTCAGTTTTTCCTATAAAGACTCTCACATTCCTGACATTTAGCTAAGTAGATCACTCCTTTAGAATTACAGTTATATTTACCCCTAATATTACACAACTTATTTATAAACAAAAAGGTGCTGCCTATGTCAATATAGTTACAATATGGACAGGAGCCACACTTAAACATACCAGGGCTCCGTACAAAAAAAGAAGCCATACGCTTCTCCAAAACACATTTGACGTGGCGTCCCTTTCTCAAAATTAATCTAGGTCGATCACTTATTTTCGCCCTAATGTAAGTATCCTCCATTAAGAGGGACCAATTTTTCATCAAGATTTTCTTCAAAGAAACCAAGCCAAAACCAAAAAGGGTGATGAAACTTTTATCACAAGGAACAGTGTCACTACTTCTTCTACCGAAATTGTCAAAACCAGACAGTAACTCATTCCTAGACTCCACATCTCTACATTCAAAATAGGTTTAAAATGACCCGATAGTCTTTTACGGTATACATATTGTACTGACTTGTCCTCTAAATCAGAAGGTTGAGCCCATTTAGAAAACATACTCTTTAGGGTGCTGCACTCAACCAAAAAATCTTTGTCCAAACAGGTCATCCTTGTGGCTCTAACTAACCGCTCTTTCATCACTGCTCGCTTTTGGTGAAAGGGATTGGAACTAGAAAAATGTAAGAAGGTGTTGGAATAAGTACTTTTTCTATACATTTTTGCAATACATCTATTAATGGACGTCGGCTTTACTAATTGCACATCCAGAAAATAAATTGTCTCAGAATCAAAATGGGATATAAATTCCAGGAAGAAGGTAGTACTATTAATGTATTCTAAAAAAAAAGTACAGTTGTGTATACCTACCATAAATGTAGATGTTCGAGTGTCTTCACTGTTGCAGTGTTGCAGTCATAACTTGTAGGGTACTCCTGCCAGCAGGCAGCCCGAGGTCGGCCAGAATATCAAAGTCTGGGTCCGGTGTCGGCTGTTTCAGCTAGAACCCTGACGTCAGAGCCCATGGGTATAAAGCTGATAGCCGACGCCATCTTCTCCAGCCTTTCTTGCCCCTGATGTCAGAAGCCCCCATAAAACCAAAAGGTGTCCCAAGGAAAACACAAATACACCAGAAAGGTAGTGGAAAAGGAAACACAGTAAGCAAATAGAAACAAGAGGGGTCTGGACAACAGTGAAGACACTCGAACATCTACATTTATGGTAGGTATGCACAACTGTACTATGTTCTTCGTGTTTCACTGTTGCAGTCATAACTGTAGAGTAGAATCCCAAAGCTGAGAATACGGGAGGAGGTTATGAAGTAGAAGGAGCATCTAGAAGACCCTGCAAGACAGCAGAGGCAAACCCTGCCCTAGACTTAGAGTACAAAGGGAGGTTATAGTGCTTGGAAAAAGTATGCACAGAGCTCCAAGTGGCAGCCTCCAGAATGTCCTTGGTAGGAACTCCTCTGAGAAAGGCTGCTGAAGTGGCAGCTGCTCTAGTAGAATGAGTCCTGACGGTACCTGCAATCTGTTTTCCATAAAGAGAGTAACAATATCTTATTCCATGAGCAATCCATTTGGAAATAGTTTGCTTAGAGATGGCTTTGCCAAGAGAACTGGAAGCAAAATAAATAAGCAATTGATCTGATTTTCTGAAACTTTTAGTTTTGTCCAGGTAAAAACGTAGTTGCCTGTGTACGTCCAATGAATGCAAAATCCTTTCCCCCCTATTTTGGAGTTTTGGAAAAAAGGTAGGAAGGTGAATAGTCTGATTTAGAGCCACTCTAGAAACAACCTTAGACATAAAAGTAGGATTGGTCCTCAAGGAAACTCTGTCCTGATGGAAAATGAGGTATGGTTCCACGGCCATGAGGGCTTGTAACTCAGACACCCTTCTGGCAGAAGTCAAGGCCAACAAGATAGCTGTCTTCCAGGATAATGTCCACAGAGGCAGCAGGCTCAAAAGGAGGCAAAGTAAGCTTTTCCAAGACATAGTTGAGATCCCAAGGAGGGACAGGAGGAGTTCTAGGAGGTTTTAAATTCTTAGCTCCTCTCAGAAATTGTCTGACCAACTGGTGGGAAAAAATGGGAGGATCACAATTGAAATGTGCTGAAATAGCAGAAGCATGAATTTTAATGGAAGAAAATGAAAGACCTTTAATCACAAGGTCTGACAGATAAAGTAAAATAGATGAGATATCAGGTATTAAAGGATCAGAGCCACGATCCTGCATCCAAATACAAAATCTTTTCCATTTAGAAGCATAAGATTTCCTTGTACTAGGAGAACATCCAAAACGTGTTTAGGAAGAGAAGAAGGAATCAATTGCCTTTGATGAGCCAAGCTGCCAGACAGAGAGTCTTGATTTGAGAGTGAAATACCTGACCCTGATGCTGGGACAGTAGAGAATGGGTCAGAGGAAGACTAGGAGGAACCAAGGAAAGGTGCAGTAAAGTAGGGTACCAAAACTGACGAGGCCAATTTGGAGCTATCAAAATGATCAGTCTGGGTTTGTCTAGCTTTATCTTTAGCAATACCGAGGCAGAAGAGGAAGAGGAGGAAGGCATATAAGATTCCTTCAGCTGAAGGACAGGGCATCCACTTTCCAAGCTGTCTTGTGGAAGGACCTGGTGCAAAAGAGAGGCAACTGATGGTTGAGATGGGATGCAAACAGATCTATCTGAGGACAGCCCCAAACTGCAGTTATCTTGCTGAATAAGTTGGGGTCCAACATCCATTTGTGAGGATCCAAAATGTTTCTGCTTAGGCTGTCTGCTAAGAGATTTTGTTTTCCTGGAATGAACTGTGCCTGAAGATCCAGATTCAAATTTAGGGCTGTATCCCATAAGGTCATGGCAAGTCTGCAAAGGGGTAAGAGTGACAGCCCCTTGCTTGTTTATGTACCACATGACTGTGGTATTGTCTGTTCGAATTAGCAGAGGTCCAAGAGTCTGGAAGGCTAGAAGAGCATTTTGGACTGCTAACATTTCTTTCAAGTTGATGTGCCATAGAAGGTGTTTGTTTGTCCAAGAACCCTGTTGGCATTTGTCTAGAAAATGAGCTCCCCATGCATAATCCAAGGTCCGTGGTTATGATCTGAGTAGGTTGAGGTAGGGCTTGCCCCCTGGACCACCAAAGGAATTCCTTCTGGAGGCAGGGAATCAGTGGAATCATTGTATCCAGACTGTGGCAATGTTGAGACCATACACTCTTTAGGTACCATTGAAGTTTCCTCATGTGAAGCCTCGCATTTGGAATCAACAGGATGCAAGAGGCCATGTAGCCCAGAGCCTGCAGGAATTTCCTTGCAGTGAGCTGAGTCAATGCTGCCATGGTCTTGAAGATTGAAGCCAGCTGTAACTGTTTTTCTGGAGTGAGGAAGGCCTTCTGTAAACTTGTGTCCAAAAGAGCTTCCAAAAAGGTCATTCGCTGAGAAGGAATCAAATGTGACTTTTTTGTGTTCACTGAGACTCCCAGTAGTAGGAGAAGACGTTGAACAAAATGCAGGTGTTGAAGTAGAAGGTCTTTGCTGTCTGCCTGAATTAGGCAGTCGTCCAGATAGGGGTAAATCTGAATCCCCTGAAGTCTGCAGTAAGCTACTACTGGAGCCAGGCATTTGGTAAAAAGTCTGGGCGCAGTAGATAAGCCAAATGGCAGTACAGAGAATTGGAAGTGTCTCGAGCTTGCCTTGAATTTGAGGTACTTTCTGCATTGTTGCCTTATGGGGACGCTCTTTTAAGTCCAATGTTACCATCCAAGCATCTTGTGAGAGCATTGGAAGAAGTTGATGAAGTGTAAGCATCTTGAATTTTGGAATTTCCAAAAAGGTGTTTAATATTGAGAGGTCCAGAATAGGTCTCCAGGAGTTTGGTTTTCTTGGGACCAGAAAAAGTCTCGAGTAAAACCTTTCCCCACCTCTACAGGTGGAACAGGTTCTATGGCTCTCCACTTGATTTAAGGCCTCTGTCCATTGATGTTTTGGCAGATCTGGCCAGCCAGAAGGCCTTGGCAGAGTGTGAAAGTGGAATCTGTAACCTTTCAAAATCACGTCTAACACCCATTTGTCCTGGGTAATGTGAGTCCAATTTTGGTAAAAGAGAAAGTTTTCCTCTGAGAGGGGCATCCAGGGAAGGAGGACCTGAAGCCCAACAGAGGGAGTCATTGAGTCTGCTTTCTTTGGGTTTGAGATCTGTCTTCTCCCCTTCTAGGTGAAGAAGCAGTCCACTGTCTAGATCTGTAAGAGGCCTGAGCCTGTGCCCGACCTCTGGAGCGTCTATATCTTCCCCTTTGAGGCCTGTCAGAGGAGGGAAAAGACCAAGGCCAATTTCTGGAAAATCTAGGAGGCTGTACTTGCAAGAAATCTTTCACAGTCTGCATAGACTTGGCTTTTTCTTCCATCTTTTTAATAACCTCCTCAGCCTTAGACCCAAATAAGACATCATGCTGAACAGGGGGCATCTAGCAATTTTGCCTGAACTTGTTCAGGTAAATTCTGCTCACAAAGCCAAACATGTCTCCTGATAACAGTACCAGAGGCAGCCGCCCTGCATGAAGCCTCTAAGGCATCAAAACCACAATGTAAACTATGTTTGCTAACTTGTTCAGTAGCATGCAACACATCCTGTAATTCCTTGTCCTCAGCACATGCAGAAAAGGTAGAAATCCTTTGTTTTAAAACAGAAAAAAGAAACTGTTGATACTTAAACATGTGAAACTGGCAATTTAAAGCTCTAATAGAAAGGGTAGCTGAAGTATAAACCTTCTTGAATCCTTTTCCAGAGGGATAGGATTCTTAGAGGAGAGCAGCCTTGGAACTCATGGTTTCAGGATCAGCAGAAGGGTTCTTGAATAAGAATTGATGGAATCAGGGACCCTGTAAAATCTATCAGGCTTAGAAGTGAAATCAGGATTCAAGATAGCTTCAGAGAAGGCATCATCCACAATGTCAAGTACAGGAGGAATAGCTAAAGGCCTGTGCTGAAGAAGAAATTCCTAAGTCTCTTTTTGGAAGCAGAATAATCCTGACCTTCCCAATGAAAATGCTCCCTCATCTCATGCAAGGTTTAGAAATCTTCAGGGGAGAGGCAGAGGGAACAGAATCCTCTGCATATGGAGGAAAAGAGTAATCCTGATCAGAGGAAGAAACAGAAGCCTGATCAGAGGAATCATAAGGGATATCCTGTCTAGGCCTTTTCTCAGGAGGAGGGTGAGAGCCCTAATCATAGTTAATAAATCCTCAGCCATCCGAAATAATTGAGCTTGAGCAGAAAGTCTGGGTTTAACAAGAGTCTTTGACTTAGCTTTTGTCTTTGTGGAAATAGTAATGTGTGAAGGTGCACAGTGGTTCCGGACCCATCTGAAGTCCTGCAGCAGACAAATTACTAGGCCTAGTTGGCTCACCATGTGAGTCGGCTGCAGTATCCTGTTTGGGCCTCGGAGGCCTGTCCTTGTCTTTTCTATAATTAAATCATCAATTAAACCTTGCACAGAACCGACAACAAGAAACGTCATGGTCAGGGCCTAAGCAAGGTAGACAGTAAGAGTGGAAATCTTTATGAGGTCTTTGTTTTCCACACGATACACAATTAACTTTTTCTGACATCGGAGGAGCAAGAAAAAGTTTCAACTTGAGAAGAGAAGTAGAAAACTTCGGACCGACGACAATCACACCACATTGTCTTGAAAACACCAACCAACAACAAGCGAACTGCTTTTGCACCGCACGGCAAGAAAGACTGGAGAAGATGGCATCGGCTGTCAGCTTTATACCCATGGCCCAGACTTTGATATTCTGGCCGACCTCGGGCTGCCTGCTGGCAGGAGTACCCTACAGTTATGACTGCAACAGTGAAACACGAAGAACATCTTTTATTGTATCTCCTCCTCCTTTCCAAATAATAAAAATACCATCCAAATAACGAGTGTACCAATAAATCTGATTCCGAATCTCTACATTTTCAAATAAATATTTGCGTTCCCAATAAGCCATAACCTTACTGGCAAAACTAGCACCGAAAGGGGACTCCACTGCAACACCACTTTTTTGCAAGTAATAGTCCCTGTAAAAAGTATAAAATTATTATTAAGTATAACACTTAATCATTTGAGCAAATTAATATCAAATTCAACTTACATGAAAAATTTTTAAATCCAACAAGGTCCTGGATAGATTCAGTCTACATGACAGAACAAA
Organism: Protopterus annectens; assembly: GCF_019279795.1. Taxonomy (NCBI): domain Eukaryota; kingdom Metazoa; phylum Chordata; order Ceratodontiformes; family Protopteridae; genus Protopterus; species Protopterus annectens. The sequence goes on along the minus strand of NC_056730.1, from coordinate 156,703,196 downwards.
AGTAAAACATTTAGCTAATGTTTCAGTCAAATCAGGGTCAATATAAAAAAATGGAATTATTGTACATACTGAAATCACCTTCATGGTTAGTAACTACAGTAAAATTACTAAGTGTTGAAGACAGAACAATCCCATCCGAAGAATACTTCACGCCAATAATCTCCATATAAGAATGAACTTCTGGGAATGCTGTTTGTGACGGGGACCTCCTTGTGAGTTCCATTTGTTCCTCTTTGGGGGAATGTGAAAATCCTGGTCATTCAACTGGTTGTAACCTCGTGGGCCAGAGTTGGTTTGAAGTTGGTCTTGGGGTGGTTGATGCCCCCTTAACCATTCACTAAGCCTTAAAGAAGGACTTGCTGATTGATTTATTAATGCAGGGTTAGAATTCGTAGTGTCCACAGAATGAGAACCATTTACATCATTCACACATTCCATTTTCAGAAGTATGCAGATGTGGAGGTACTTACAAGTAAAATAAAAAAGAAGGTGCCGAAAAGTAAAATCTACACACTTTATTGCAAATAATTGAGCACTTTCGTTCTGGTGAACAAGGACTTCATCAGAATGAATCCAAAATGTAAAATACCCCCTCTTATACTATTCAAATGGTCACATGTTTAAAATTCAATCAATCAATTAAGACATTAAAACAAAAACAAAGAAAACAGAAAAAAGAAACAAAAAAATGGATGAATAAATACCTGCACAACCATCAGCAAAGACATGTTGTCAAAAGATAGCATTAAAATCTGCAAACCAGTACTTTGGTTACAATAAACCCCCAACCTAAAAATATATTAAAACTTGTGAAAACCTTTAAATTACAATAATCGTAGACCAGCTCTATAGAATAAAACCTATAAAACAAATGCAGCTTTCAGTTTTAAGATACTACTAATTGACACTTGTTCATCGTGCCTAAGGGGTTTTAGTGGCATTACATCTAATCTGCCCTCTCAGTTCTTCAGTTCTTTAAATTCTAAAACAAATTGTGAGAAATGTAACAATTAATGCAGGATTCTTATGAAATACAGTAGAAATAATCAGAAGTGGTGCAAAATGACACAACTTTCATTATTTTAGCAGTGCATGGATTTAGATGCAGCAGCTTCTATAACTCTCAGGCGAAGTATCCAAACAGACAGCAGCTCTGAGGAACTGATGTTGTCCCAAAACATGACAGAACCCGTTCCTCATTTTGAGGTGAGGAAGGAGTTTTACTCAAGGATATTCCTAGTCACAAAGAAAGAAAATGCCTCAAGACCATTTCTGCATTTTACTTTCCTAAACCTGTTTGTGTTAGTGCTCAAATTCAAACTGATACTTCACAACCTGTTGCCACCTCTTCTCCTTTCAAGTTTCCTGGTAACACTAAACTTAAAATATGCTTATCTTTACATTCCTATTGATTCAGACTTCAGGATTTTATTAAGGTTTTGTGTGGCTATATCACATCTTCAATTCTCTGCCTTACCCTTTGGACTATCCACTACACCAAGTGTGTTAAAGTGTCTAGCTGTAGTTATAGTTCATTGCATCTACAGTGTATCTACATTTTTCTATATTTAAACAACTTGCTTTTCTTTGCAAAGCCTTTTTCAAAGTGTCAGGAAGGAATTACTCTCTTGAGTGAGATCTCTTGTACAAACTTGGATTCCAAGAGAAAATTCCAAAGATTTTCTTGACTTCCTCACACGATTGTTTTCTGGGATGTCTTCTAGACACCTCAGTTTAAAGAGCTTTTCTTCTACAGGAAAACAGATGTTTATTTAGATATATTTCTAAGGTCTTCCACTCAGACTTCAATCGTTGTGAGGCAATACCTCAGAATTTTTGTGTCTCATTTAATCTAGGATTCTCTTGATACAACTGACAAGACTCCACATGAGAAAGATACAGTGATATATGAAATCTCTTTGGTCCCAGCATCAACACCCTTTATTTTGTCAGATGCCAGTACTGGGGTTTGTCAGAAAAGAAATCATTTTATGGAGGCAACAGATACAGAACTCAGTCACCATAGATGCTATCAACTTAGCTTGGGGGAGCAGTTTCAGGAGAGATAAAAGTGCGGGGGTGTGGGCCACCAAGGACATAAGTAAACACAAACGTCAAGGAGATTGGCTTGCACCCTGAAGAAGGCATTCATCTCTCTGAACCATTTTCCTCCCTGGGACCTCTTCAAGTGGTTACAGACAATACCACAGGGATGTGGTACATCAACAATTAAGGGGGAATCAGGTCATACACCCCTTTGCAGACTAGCCATGTTAGCTTGGGATATAGCTTCACAGCATAATCTCACTCTACAAGCATCCTACATTCCGGAGAAAAAACATGTGTTAGACAAGCTGAGCAGGACCAGGGCACACCCTCACGAATGGAAACTAGATCCAGGGGTCTTCCAAGATTTGATCCATCTGACAGAAGTTCCTCACGTAGACCTCTTTGCATCCTCTTTGAAGAAATAACTGGCAAAATTATGTTCCAGGACTCAATGCAAGAAGGCCTGTAAGACAGATGCCTTTTCTTTAGACAGGAATGTTCCTGTATGCCATTCCACTCATTCCACTAATATCTAGGGTACTTATGAAGATTCAGAAGGAATCCTCCAAGATCACTGTGGTGACTCCCTTCTGTCCCAGGCAACCATGATTCCCCTCTTCTTTTAGGAATGGCCAGGGGCAATTACCACACAAGAACAGAAGGTGTTTGATACACTCCAATACCAACCATCTTCAAATGACTACCTGAACAACAGGATCTTAATTTCTTTTTCACACCTGTTTCCTGAGGATGTGCAGAAGGTATAACCATTCTACTAGCAAATCATAAATTAACAAATGTAAAAGGTTTTCTAGTTGATGCCAACAACCTAACCAGCACCCATTCAGGGCTAGCTGTTCTGTGGTTTTACAATATTTGTGTGAGCTACACTCCTATGGCCTTTTTTACTCCTCTATCAAGGTTTATTTATAGGTCATTTGAACACATCTACCCATGGATCCCCCTCTTTCAAGGCAGTCACATGTCCAAATGTACTTGAACGTGGTTTTGCATAGAAGGACTCCAAGTAAACCAATGTCCACTCCTTTGGATCTTAATTTCGTGTTAGAGAATCTAACACTTGCTCCAGGTAAACCAGCTAATTTGGTTGACTTGAGGTTCTTAACATGGTACACAGTTTTACTGATAGCTCTGACCTCTGCAAGTAGGGGATCCGAGTTGAACGCTCTTATGATGAGTCAGCCCTACCTCATTTTCCACAGAGACAGGGTTTCTCTGAAAAGTAATATTTCTTTTATGCCTAAAGTGATATCCAAGTTTACTTTAAACCAAAATATCCAACTACCCATTTTCTTTCCTCAATATAAAAATGAGGTTGAAAGGATACTCCATACCTTGGATGTCCACAAATAATTCAGGTACTATCTTGACAGAACTAAATCTTTAAGATCTTTGGATCAACTGTTCACGTCTTGTGAAGGTAAGAAGGAACAATCTGTGTCACAACAGACCACTTCCAAATGGTTGTCTAAGGTTATTACCTTTTGATATACTCACAACAATTATATTCCATTCAGGGTCAAGGCTCACTCTACAAGGACCTTGGCTTCTTATATGGCTTTATGGAAAGGGTCAGAATCTAGAAGTATTCTAGAAGCTGCTAGTTGGTCCTCTGTACACACTTTTACAAAGCCCTATAAGCTTGATTCCTTTTCTAGGTCTAGATCATGCTTTGCTAGTACCATTCTCCAGAGGCTCCTGGACCATTCTCTCCTACCTCTCAAACATAGCTAGGTATGGTAATCTACCCATATAGCGAAGGCTACCTGCAGCAGTGATCAATATGAAAAACAGTACAGTTGTGTAAGTTAAACTACCATAGAAATAGATGTTCAAATGATCATTGCTATAGTAGCCACTCCCTCCCCTCTATCCCCCTTGTTTTTTGGTGTGTTGTTTATGCCAGTGCGTGGACATTTACTTTTTGTTAGTTCTAGCCTTGTCCTTTCAGGACTTCACCTCCCTCTCTCTGCTGGCAGGAAAGCGCTGAAGGGCTTTGTACCAAAACTTGTCTATTACTCAGTTCAGCTTGAGCTGCTTGACAGTGAGCATGTGGAAGGTGCTCTGAAGCTTTGGAAGCTGGCTGGCTGTTATGTCCTTGACAGGATAAAACCCATACAGCTAAGGCTACTGCAGCAGTGATCATTTGAACATCTATTGTTACATTAAGTTCAACTGACAACTGTACTTTTTCAAGCCTGCTTCTTAAAGGATAACTGTTTGGGGAGAGGGGGTATAAAATTCAGTCCAATTTATGTTTGATCTCTAATTTTGGCACATGTCATCGAATCTAACCTAAATAAACTCATCAAAAGTACAAGAATAATCCACTTTGCTATAATGTAACTGTAATAAGAAAAAGATAATCATTCAAAGTTTGGGGATAACCATTGGAGAACAAATCAATTACAGAAAAGAAAAACAATGGACAATATCTATCGCAATGGAATCAACACTGCAGCCATGCAGAATAAACAATAACTTTAACAATAAAAAGATGACAAATCAGAGGAAAATAACATTAACTTAAAAAAAAATTCCAGCAGTCTGAAGTGAATTAGATTCACTTTTAACATTACAAATAAAAAAAGACTGCAACCTGCACAACATGTAGTCCATAAAGCTATAGGATATTTACTCTAAAAACAAAAAGACAGTAGCTTATACTGAACTAGGTCACAAACTTGTAGAACAATTGTTAATTTATTCATCGATACTTGTTTTGGCCTAGTCAGTTTTAAGGGTAGGGAATTAAGTCTATTACAGCAAACAATTGATGTAAGACAGAGAGCCAGTTCTGGCTATGATGCTAATCCATTACAGGACAGACACATACACAGCCAATGTAGGGGACACAGAAAAATAAAGCCCCAAGTATGGATATTGCAACCAGGAGTTTGATCAGTGGACTGGGTGGAAGACTGCATTGGCTGGGGAGGATGGGCAAGCCCATCTTGCACAGGTAGCAGGCAGAGTTTGACATGTACTGCACAGGTCCCCTCAGAGGACAGGTTGAAATGTAAACATGCGGCCTGGAGGATGAGTATCCGGCTCTACATACTGCCTTTGTGTGGTAGCCTTTACAGGCCAGCGTGTGTAACCATGTGGAGAAGGCAATGTGAGTCTCCATGCTGAGCAATGGAGACTGCTCAATCTCCCACTCAAAAAGTGCGGTTAGGCAATTCAAACATTCTCACTGCCGGTATACCTGCGACAGCGCAAAGCACACTCATGGCTCCCTAAATTATGCTCTCCCAGACATCTCTTGCTTTCCATACAGAAATGTGTTGAGTGTGGGGATTCCCCCAATTTTCCTACAACTGTGCCTATAATGACTTCATCCTTTCCAGACTGTCAGTGCTGACACACACACAAGTCCTACATGAACACTCTGGAGTGGTGGCCATCTAAATGCAATCAAGATAAATAGCAGCTCCAATATCTAACTGCAGTTCATAATGACCACAATCTGCACAAAAGCAATACTGTTCACAGCTATTAACTGTAAACTTGCCCTTGCAATACAAAAAGATTGAAGGGATTCAAAGTTTCCAAAGAGGTAACAATATCCTGACAAAGCGGTGCATCCCCTTGAACCAAACGTGCATATTGACAAAATTCCCTGTCATGCTATGTTCATTTTAAGAGACTAAGCAGACAAAGACGGAAGCAAACAGAACTTAACCTTCAAGTGTTGTATACAGCTGACTTGATGACTTCACCTGTGCTTCCTCAATATGCATTCTTAACTAGAAACTACCATTAGCATATCTCTCAACCATACCGAATTACTCGTTTTTTACTGAGTTTTAGGGTCCAAATGAAGGGGTGCCATGATTCCAGAGTGGCACCCCTTCATTTCAGATTTTTTTCTTTTGGTTTCTTACTTATTTCAAATAGCGTGCTGTCGAAGCTGATGTCATCATGTGCACTATGACGTCAACTCCATCAGGGCTCTCAGACAGTCGGAATTGAGCTCCTTGAGCTCACGTCGTCATTTCCAGCTGCAAATGCGAGTGGGAAACAGCAGCACTCGTTTGGACTTCTTAGCAGCAGCATTATCAGCGGTTTGGATTTACCAAAAGCAGGAAACATTATTAGCAACAGCACTTTGCTTGTTTTGGATTTATTTATTAAGAGTTGGCTGGGAAATATTAACAGCAGCACTCATTTCATAGGAAGGAGAATCAAGTGAAGTGGATTATCGTTGGAATCTATGGACTCAAGGTGGTGTGTGTGTGTGTGTGTGTGTGTGTGTGTGTGTGTGTGTGTGTGTGTGTGTGTGTGTGTGTGAAAATGCCCCCATGTAATACACCTGGTGGCTACAGGCATTCAGGCTCAAACCCTGTACCTTTGGTACAGGGTAAAAAAAACCTAAAGTCCCTAGCCATCACCATTTCTGAGCTTTGTCTATATTTTTTGTGCTAAGAGTTGAGAGCTAAGCCTATGGTGAGAAGTGAAAATAATTTGTATTCCCCCATTAGTGGCTTTGTTGTTTGTCCAGGTTTTTTGTGCTAAGATTTGAGAGCTATGGTGAGTGAGAAGTGAGTACTTAATTAGTATTACCCCATTATTGGCTTTGTCGGGGTTTTTGTGCTAAGAGGTTGAGAGCTATGGTGAGAAGTGAGAACTGAATTCACTACATGATGGCCATTAAGTTTCAGTCTTCCTATTTTTTTTAGGGGACTGCTCATTTGGCATAGTGGTATGTTGCTCTGACTGCAGTGCATAAGGTCCTAGGTTCAAGACTTGCCAGTGAAATGCATGCTGGTAACACATTTTATTCTAGCAACTTTCCAAAATTATACAAGCAATGTTTAAAATGTGTCCTTGATAAGTCCCTAGCCACCACCACTTGTGAGCTTTGTCCAGGTTTTTTGTTCTAAGAGTTAAGAGCTATGGTGAGAAGTGAGAACTAAATTCACTAAATGATAGCCATTAAGTTTCAGTCTTCCTTTTTCAAGGAAACTGCTGATTTGGCATAGTGGTATGTTGCTCTGACTGTAGTGCATAGGGTCCTGGGTTCAAGACTTGCCAGTGACATGGATGGTGGTAACACATTTTATTCTAGCAACATTCCAAAATTATACAAGCAGTGTTTAAAATGTGTCTCCTGTTTTTGACCTTTTGCCCCCCCCCCCAAAAAAATGAAGTTGAAAATAAGTGCGAGAAGCTGTGCAAGATGACTATGGCTTACACTACTGTCATTCTATTTATAGTGTGGGTGTGGAAGTAGACTTTTATGATGGAAATGTTCTGAACTGGGCAGTTTTGTCATTATTGGTTCATGCATTTTGTTTCATTGGCTACAGCATACTGGAAAAATAATCAAACAATAAATTTAAAATGTGCTCTAACAAGTGTGCTGTATTATATAAGGAATATAACTTAATAAAGTCAGGAAGGTACAAGTATCCCACACTCCTATATGTCCTGATACATTTCTTTGACTTTGCTCTACAAAGAGGCCAGTGCTAGACATGCTGCAAAAAAAGTGAGATGAATCCCTCAATACATCCTCAGGGGATGTTCTTCAATGGTATGAAGAAATTTAGTATAATGAGACTAGCTCTGGGGTAAAAAAAAAAAAAGCAGAAATAAAGTATTTCTCAAGGAAATATTGTTGGTAATAATGAAATCACAAATCACCATAAAGAACGATAGATAACTATCAGTTAATGAAAAGTCCCTTTCTCCATATGCTTCTACTCATTGCCAAAAGGCTCAATTAAACTTAGATGCCAGGACTTCCAAGATGGCTGCACACTTACCAAAAAGAAACAGAGATAAGAGCCAGTAACACTGCCAGTAGTTTAGCAGATTTAGTTACTGGCTAGTAAGTTCAATACCTGAATGCCAGAAAATCACAAACTTGGAGAGCCTGAGCAAAAATCAGCTAGAAAAGGTGAGCAGAAAACACTGCAGCAGTTCAACAAAGAGCAGTTCAAGCTCCAGCTTTGGTGCAAAACATGACTTCCAGTAATCTAAAATAAATAAATCAAATGTGCTCAGAGCTGATTAAATTAAACAAAATACTGAAGGAGTATATCAACTGAAATAACAAAAGCCTGGAAAATGGAATAAGCTTTAAATAGCTATTAAGATGAATTGATAAAAGTGCAAATCTCAAAGGTCGAAATTAAGAAACGGCTGGCTGAATATGAGACTGTTCAAGAATAGCTGTTTCAAAATGGGTACAGTTAGAGGATGCACAGGGAAAACCTGAGACTTTCTGTTGTACCAGTAAAACCGGAAGGAACAGACATTAATTTTATGAAAGCACAAATACTTGACTGGTATTCCACAACAGGATTTTTTTTAGCTTGAAGGGTACACAGATTGCATGCTCCAAACTTGGCCAAGGGAAAGAAGCCAAGATCTGTATTAGTAAAGATGCAATCATACCAGCAGAAAAAAGTTGATACTGACAAAACTGTACAAGAGGCGCAAAGTATTAAAAATTGGAGATGGTAAAGTGGTTGTGGAAAATGATTATTCATTGTACAACAGGCAAAAGGGAAGCAAATTTATCCCAGCAATCAGGAAATGTCAAGACATAGGTATGAGATTCAACTTGCTGTATCCAGAATATATTTTCCTGAGGGATCAGTCATTTTTTGAAGAAAATGTTAAGGAGGAAATATAAAAGTTTAGCCAATAAAAAGTGAGACATCAAACAGAGGGGGAATCTGCTTCACATTCTTCTAATAATAAACTTCTTAGAGAGACTCTAGAAGTGAAACTTTTCCAATTTCCAAAGGAAAATGTTTGAGAGGCAGAAAAAAGCATGAGTTGACTAGAAGAATTGGGAGTACCATGGCCTTGAACTGGAGTCTGGGGTTGGGAGATGGAGAGGAACAAGAAAACCAGCAGTACTGAAATTAGTGAAAATAAATGTGAGCTTATTAAGCATCAATCAGATTTGTGATACATGGGTCTAAAAAAAAAAAAAAAAACTGGAAAGACTGAACATACTGATTTCATTAAACTTGAGGGGGACTGAAACGTGTATACCCCAGTTCATGTCATGAATGTTAGGAAGGACACAAAGTGTAAAGGGGTAACAAAGTAAGCAAAAGTTTTTGTTTTTAACAGTATTTGCATAAAACATTTCACAATGAGATTTGCATGTTGTAAACTAAAACATTTTCAGTTACTGTTTTATGCGATTAAAATAATAAACTGAAGTACCACCTTTTTTATAGTTTGAAGAAAAAAAAAAGTTATGTACTCATAACGTTCCATCTGAGTAGTTATACTTCATTTTTATGCAACCTTTGGGTATTCGGATCCATATCGGATCTGAGCCGGCAACATTTTATCAAGCATCTGCTCCAAGCTCCTACCTTACCCATAATCCCTCACCTCTCCTACCTTCCCTCAGATCGAGTTTGCCACTAACCAAACTATTAGCAACTCAATAATGTTAACCTAGAACAGGTTCAGGGGAAGGAGGGAGGGATGGTTGCAGAAAATGCTACTCAGATGAACGTTATGGTGAGTACATAACTTCTTTATCTGAAGTAGTTAACTTCATTTATCTGCAACCTGTGAGACAGAGTCCCCAGCTACCGAAACTCCTGGGAGGATCTCATGGAAGGATATACCTGAGCACCGCAGAGCCAAAGGATGCTCTCCCTCTAGAGATCAAATCTAACTTATAATGAGAGATGAATGCATGTGACTTTGCCCAGGTCGCTGCTGCACAGATATCATCTAGAGAAACCCTAGACCAAAAAGCAGAAGTTGCCAAGATCTGGTGGAATGGGCTTTAATAGGACCAGTTGGGGATAGGCCTTTATCCCTATAGACTTGCAGTATACATTGTGTAAGCCACCTGGCTAAGGAGACCTTGGAAATGGCCTTGCCCAAAAAGGGTCTAGAAAAGGACACGAATAATTGGTCAGACTTAAGAAATTGCTTAGTCCTGTGTAGACAGAAACAAAGCAATCTATGAACATCTAGCAAGTGCAACTTATATTCACCCTTGTTCTGGAAATTTGGAAAGAACACAGGCAGATTAATCATCTCATTAATGTTGGATTCAGAAGCCACTTTCGGTAAGAAAGAAGTGTTTGTGCGAAGCGAAACCCTGTCTTTATGAAAAATCAAGTAGGGGAGCATGGCAGACAAAGCTTGGATCTCAGAAACCCTTTAAGCTGAAGTAATGGCCACTTAAAAGGCCGTCTTCCAGGACAGCAATTTGAAGTCTAGTGATGCTGCTGGTTCAAAAGGGGGTGCCACCAATGCCTGCAGAACAAGCGTAAGGTTCCAAGGGGGGACGGAATTCTTAACTGGAGGACGCAAGAGAAAAATACCTTTTAGAAAGGCCTTGCACAATCTCAAGGAGACCAGAGCATAAAAATTTTTGCCAATATGAAAATTAGATATAGCTGTCAGTTGTTCTTTCACTGTGAAGGAACTAGCCCCTTGTTGAAAAATATATGACAAAAACTCCAAGACTGCAGGAACTGGGGCAGTAAAAGGATCTATGTTTCTCTGAGAAGCCCAAAGAGAGAAGCATTTCCATTTGCTGCGATAAACCTTCCTAGTGGAAGCTTTGAGGGATGCCACCAGAATACTCTTCACCGAAGGTGATAAACCGGGAGTCCTAGTGATCAGGGGAACTGGAGCAACCAAGCCGTCAGCTTGAAGCTGTCCAGGTCGGGCGGACTGATGCCAGAGGGATGGGATATGAGATCCGGGCAGGGATCTAGAATCCGTGGAGGAGTTAGAGCATGAGACCAGAGGAAGGGGAACCACACTTGACGAGGCCAGAATGGAGCAATGAGGATCACTTTGCACCCCAGTCGGTATGCTTTCTGAAGAAACCTCGGAATTAGAGGTAGAGTGTGATAGGCATACAGTAACCCGGGAGGCCAAGCATGGACTAGAGCGTCTCTGAGGAAGTCCCCTGGGGAGGGGATTAGAGCGAAGAACTCGCTGCACTTTGCATTGGAATGAGATGCAAAGTGATCGCAGCAAGGGTGACCCCACGTTAGGAAGATCTCCTCTGCTACTGACTGTTTCAGAGACCACTCGTATGGCATTAGAATAGCCCAACTCAATCTGTCTGGTAAATTGTTGGAGCGTCTCTGGATGTGCGTTGTAATCAGAAACCGACTGGTGGAAATCGCCCACTCCCACACTCTCATGGCCTCACGGCAGAGAGGGAAAGATCTGGTCCCTCCTTGTTTATTGATGTACCAGACAACAGACATGTTGTCTGACTGAACTGCGATCGCCCCCGCGGGGGAGAACAGTGTGAAAGGCTTGCAGTGCTAAAAGCACTGCCCTCATCTCCAGAACAGTGATATGCAATCTGGTCTTGGTTTGGGACCACGTGCCTTGGACTGTCCTTCCCGAAAAGTGCCTCCCCCACCCGAGCTGGGAGGCATCCGTGGTCACTGTGGCTTGGGATGCGGATGTTAAGAATGGGCGACCTGCCAAGATTTCCGGCGACTGGAGCCAACAAAGAAGAGAAGTCTTGCAGGCTTTGCTGATCCGTATAGGGTAGTCCATGGGGAGGTCTAACCAAGACCACTTAACTGCCAAGGTCCACTGAAGCACCCTCATGTGAAGGAGCGCACATGGTAGAATTGAAATTACTGCTGCCATGGAGCCTAGGGCATGGAGAATGTCACTCGCCATCGGTGTTCTGGGGCCAAGGATCACTGACACATGGGCCTGTAGGTTCTGGATCCTGTCCTGAGTGAGAAAAACTTGTAATAGTAGTGTCCAACCGTGCCCCTATAAATTCCAAGGTCTGTGTCGGATTTAGGCAGGACTTGGAGATGTTGATGGTGATCCCTAGATTAACTGCAAGATGCATGAAGGTGTCTCTGGCCATGCAAAGCAGGCGCTTGGTGGTAGCAGCGAGGAGCCAATCGACTAGGTAAGGAAACACCTGAATTCCCTGAAGCCTCAGGTGAGCCGCTACTCCTGCCATAACCTTGGTAAACACCCTGGGGGCTGTGGTGAGACCAAAGGGTAGGGCTCTGAACTGGAAATGATTGGATCCCAGCCGGAAGCGAAGAAATCTCCTGGAGCTTCTGCAAATCTTGATGTGGTAGTAAGCTTCCTGGAGGTCTATCGAGCACATCCAGTCGCATCCTCGGAGATCAGGTAGGATAGACTGTAAGGTGACCATTCGGAATTTCTGCTTGGCTACAGACAGGTTCAGGGTAGACAGGTCCAATATGGGTCTGAGGTCCCCCGTCTTTTTTGACACTAAAATGAACCTGGAGTAAATGCCTAATCCGGACTGATCTGAGGGAACCAATTCGATGGTCAGATTGTAAAGCAGCTTTGAAATTTCATGCACTGTGGCCTCCCTTTGAGCAGGTGGGACATCCGGGAGGCGCTTTGACTGTATAGGTGGGACGATGAATGGGATGGAGTTATCCTCTGGATATTATCTGGAGCATTCAACAGTCCATCGTGATGGACTCCCAAGCCGTTAGGTGCAATGACAATCTTCCCCAGACTGTCTCCAGAGTAGGACAGTCGGGCAATCCCTCAGGGTTGCTGCGCGGGTCGGACCGAGAAGGTCTCCCTCGACCCAAAGTTCCTCGGATCCCCTCTGCCTCTGGGGCAGTGTCTGTCTTGTCCCCCTCTGCCTCTAGGGGATGAGTTGTCCTGAGTGTCACGGGAAAACTGAGATTTTCAGAACCACATCATCTTCTGCCCTCTCTGATTCCTAGAAAAGGATCTTTGAGGGCTAGAGAAGTGGACTCCGACAGCACAGTCTTCCCGTCCTTCTCGCTCTGGACTAAGGCGTCATGAACTGTCTTCCCAAAAAGGGAGGAAATGTCAAAGGGAGCATTCGTGAAAGACTCCTTGAAGGGATCCGTGAATTGACAGAGTCTGAGCCAGGCATGCCACCTCATAGCTATACCAGTCCCAGCCACCCTAGCCGCTCCTTCCATGGCATGGGAAAGAAGACGCATGGACGTGTTTGAAACGAATTTCAGAGTCGACATTTTCGCCGAGAACAGCCTCTTGTCCTCTGGTGACAAGGACTCTGGGGGCGACATAGCGAATTCCTTGACAAGGTCTCACTAGAATCTAATGATGTGTGCCAAATAATTCAGAGCTCGCATGGAAAACGTCAATGAAGAAAAAAATTGTTTCCCAAAGCGATCCACCATCCTAAACTCTTTGACCGGGGGGTGGACCGAAGAACTTCCCTGAGCCAGTTCTCTCCTGGTGGCCACTGTCACCACCATAGCATCCACAGGGGATCCCTTGTACCAAGCCTGTCTGTCTGTGGGAGGAGAAAGGATCCTGTCTGGTCATTTGGGTATTGGCTCTATGATGTCAGGCTCCTTCCATGCCCACGTGGTGATAAGATCCACTAATGGATCTGCAGGAGAGGACACCCAGGATGTAAATGGGCCCGTGCCAAAAGCCTCCAAGAAAACTGACTCATCCGTTGAGGGTTTTGGGGCTGACCAACCTCCCCCTCTGGCGGAGGATTTCCATGATGTCTCCAAAGGAGACATTTTCGAGAGGTTACCTGGGGGAACCCTCACCTTCATCCAAGTCAGTATCTTCTGTGAGGGACTCGGGGGAGTCCATGAGCCTCCTCTTACACGAATGCTTATGTGGGGCCTCCTCAGCAGGACTCTCTGAAGAGGGCTCGTAAGTCATGGGGGGTTCCATGATGGGATCCAGCTGGGGGTCCTCTGGCACAGGCTGTCCCTGGAACAAGCTGATGGGGGTCGTGACCAAATCCAAGGCAGCCCAGGCGGAGTCCAAGGCAATGGGCTGAGGTCTCAATCCCTGGGAGAGAACCCTCTCCACCATGTCGAAGGCTGAAGGAAAGTGCACCTCCTTGGCAACCAAGGAAGAAGTTCTCCCCAGCTCCGTGAGGATCGGGGCAGAGGCCAAGGTAGCCAGGGTTCCGAAGGAACAGCTCAGATCCGACAAAGTTGGAGCTGAAGACATCTCCATTCCCTCGGATCTGGCTCCCTGTTCTCGGCCCCGAGAATTGCTCGTATCCGAACAAGTCTGATCTGTGGAACTCAAGGTAATGGCTGGCGTCGAGGTTGGACGAACTGTCGGCATCGAACCCCCAGCTCCAAGGATCCTCGGATCCATAAACCCAGGGACCGATGGTCAGATCGGGAAAGGAGAGATAGGATGGAAGAAGGGCATAGAGGCCCCTTCTCCGGCCAGAGAGGGGCCTGGCAAGACTCCCATTTGGATTTGAGTCCAAATGAATCTCTGCATCATCCTGTACACGTCAAGCTCAGATAGACTCCAAGTTGACCTCGAAGAGGTGACCGACTCGGATATGGCCCTGTGAGGCGACCTCGAAGAAGGCCTCCGATCCAAGGGCTCCATCGGCTCCGGGGAGAACCTCGGGGAATGGAGCCGAGGAGAAGTGGTCCTAAAGTACAGTTTTGTACCTACCATAAATGTAGATGTTCGAGTGTAAACACTGCTGCAGTCATTACACTTGGGTTATCCTGCCGTCAGGCAGTTCCCCAGTCGGCCTGAGTTCCAAAGTCTTGGTCCGACGTCGGTTGCTGTTGCCTCCTCCCTGACTTCAGTGCGACAGGGGTATATAAGATGCAGTCGACGCCATTTTCTTCAGTTTTACTTGCCCCAGATGTCAGGTGCCCCCAAAAAGGTAGGCTATTCCAATTGCTAATAAAAACATACATAAGTAAAGCAATCAACAACTTTCAGATACCAGCAAATACTCCCCCCATAGGGTAGAAGACATAGGTATGTACCAGCAAGTAAGAGGGAATGGAGGGAGGGTAACCTGGACTGCAGCAGTGTATAAACTCGAACATCTATATTTATGGTAGGTACAAAACTGTACTATGTTCATCGTATTACACTGCTGCAGTCATTACACTTTGGTAGAATCCCAAAGCTGAGGTAGGGTGGCTGGTACTATAAGGCATTAGGGGCAGCTATAAGGCCCTGCAGCACTGCAGTGGTGAAGCCAGCTCTGGAGTTAGAGTACAGAGGCAGATGGTACTGCTTGGTGAAGGTATGCACAGAATTCCAAGTTGCTGCTTCCAAAATGTCCTTGGTAGTTACTCCTCTGAGGTAGGCAGTTGAAGTGGCTGCTGCCCTGGTGGAGTGAGATCTAATGCTGTTAGGTACAGGTTTCCCATGGTGTGTATAGCAGAAAAGTATACAGTGTCCTATCCATTTTGAAATGGTCTGTTTTGAAATGGCTTTTCCTTGTGCTCCTGCAGCATATGCTACCAATAGTTGCTCAGATTTTCTGAAAGCTTTGGTTTTGTCCAAGTAGAAGCGTAACTGCCTGTGTATGTCCAAAGAATCCAGTAGTTTCTCTCCTTTATTCTGTGGATTTGGATAAAAAGTTGGCAAGTTAATAGTTTGGTTTAGAGCCACACTTGATACCACCTTTGGCATAAAAGTAAGGTTAGTTCTTAAAGACACCCTGTCTTGGTGGAAAATGATAAACAGTTCCACTGCCATTAGTACCTGCAATTCTGAAACTCTTCATGCTGATGTTATTGCCAGGAGTAGAGCAGTTTTCCAAGAGATATATTTGAAATCTGCTGTGTTAGCTGGCTCAAAAGGAGGTAAAGTTAATTTTTCCAACATGAAGTTGAGGTCCCAAGTTGGAGTAGGTGCTCTACGGGACGGTCTTGTTTTTAGCCCCTCTGAGGTACTGTTTTAGCAAAGGATTAGATAAAATTTGTGGATCCATGTTGTAATGAACAGAGATTGCAGAGGCGTGGATCTTGATGGATGAAAAGGAGAGGCCTTGGCCAGCATCTCAGTTAAATATTGTAGTATCTGAGGAATATTTGGTACAAGAGGGTCAAGGCTGTGAGCCTGGTTCCAGGCACAGAATCTCTTCCATTTATCCGAATAGGCTTTCCTGGTACTAGGCCTTCTGGCCTCCAGAATGACATCCGTAACAGCTTTGGAGAGAGGCATTGCTTGCTTGACTAGGTAATCTTCCATGCCGCCAGGTTTAAAGTCTTTAGCTGACTGTGAAGTATCTGATTGTTGTGCTGAGTCAGCAGATGTGGGATTTGAGGCAAAATTCAGGGTGGTCCTTGTGCTAAGTTCTTCAAGACTGGGTACCAGTGCTGGCGTGGCCAGTCTGGTGCAATCAGGATAATTTTTGGCTCTTCCTCCCTGGCTTTGATGAGTACCTTTGGAAGGAGAGGCAGTGGTGGGAAAGCATATACTTGTAGGTTTTTCCAGCTGAATGAGAGGGCATCCACTTTCCATGCTTGTGGATGGTAAGTCTGTGCAGAATTTCTGTAGCTGACAGTTCATTGGGGATGCAAACAGATCTATGTCCGGGCTCCACCATTTCTGTGTTATCATTCTGAATATTTGTGGATTCAACTCCCATTCATGGGGGTCCATGATGTTTCTGCTTAAGTCGTCTGCCAGTGTGTTTTTCTCTCCTGGCAGGAATTGTGCTTGCAGATGAACTTGATAGTTTAGAGCCGTGTTACACAAGGTCGTAGTTTGTCTGCAGAGGGGATAAGAGTGAGTGCCCCCTTGCTTGTTTATCTACCACATAACTGTGGTGTTGTCTCTCTTTAATAGTAGTTGTCCTGGATGTAGCAGGTCCTTGAAGGCTACTAGGGCATTTTGTACAGCTAGCATCTCTTTTTGATTGATGTGAAGATGCCTTTGTTCTGCGGGCCACCTGCCCTGAATACATTTTCCTGCCATGTGTGCTCCCCAGGTGTAATCCGATGCATCGGTTGTCAGTGTTTGCCTGGCTGTGGGTTGAGTAAAAGGCTGTCCCTTGTTGAGGTGACAAGCTTGAGCCCACCATCGAAACTCCTGTTGCAGGCAAGGAATTAGTGGTATAACTGTTTCCAAACTTTGACAGTGTTGAGACCAGACACTCTTTAGGTACCATTGTAGTTTCCTCATATGCAGCCTGGCATATGGAATTAGTAGTATGCAAGATGCCATGTAACCCAAGGCCTGCAGAATTTTTCTTGCAGGGAGTTGGGTTCTTGTTGCCATCAATTGAACATATTGAGTCAGATGTCCTTGCTTGTCTGGCGTGAGATAAGCCATCTGGGCCGTTGTATTTAAGCTGACACCCAGGAATATTATCTCTTGTGAAGGCACTAGTTTTGATTTCTTTTCATTTACTGTGTACCCTAGGCAATTTAATAACTGTTTTACAAATGCCAGATGCTGTAGAAGAATGTCCTTGCTCTCTGCTTGAATCAGGCAGTCGTCCAGGTACGGATAAATTTGAATTCCCTTTTGTCTGCAAAATGCAATTACTGGTGCCAGGCACTTTGTGAAAGCCAAAGGGCAGTGCAGAGAATTGATAGTGCATTGAACCAGCTATGAATCTGAGGTATCTTCTGCAGTTTTGTCGGATAGGGACATGCAGGTATGCCTCCCTGAGGTCCAGTGTTACGAGCCAAGCTTTCTTGCCCAGCATGTGAAGAAGCTGTAGTGTCAACATTTTGAATTTCGGAACATCCATGTAAGTGTTTAGGGATGAAAGATCCAGAATGGGCCTCCAGGCTTTGTCCTTTCTGGGAACCAGAAAGAATCTTGAGTAAAATCCTTGTCCTTGCTCCTGTGGTGGTACCTTTTGAATAGCTCTCATGTCCATGAGTGCTGTAATTTGTTTTTGAGCCTCTTTGAGCCCATTGATTTGGTGGCAGGTTTGGCACTCCTTTTAACCTTGGCAGAGTTTGAAAGTGGAACCTGTAACCTTGAGATACAATGTTGAGAACCCATTTGTCTTTGGTGATCATATGCCAATTGTGATAGAAAAGTGCCAGTTTTCCTCCCAAGGGGGCTGCCAAGAGAGCTGTTTGGCAGCTGTAGTGGGAAGTCATTGGGGCAGTTTTTTATACGGTTGTGGCCTGTCTTCCCCTTCTTTCTGGTTTGATGCACCCCATTGTTGAGGCCTGTAGGGACCTTGTGGTTGACCTCTGCCTCTTGGACGTCTGTATCTGCCACTTTGGGGTCTGTCTGAAGCTGGAAAGGACCAATTCTTTGTTGGCCAATTTCTGCTAAATCGAGGAGGCTGAACCTGTAAGAAATCCTTCACCATTTGCATAGATTTTGCCTTATCCTCCATTTTCTTTAATACCTCTTCTGCAGGCTATACTGCTCAGACAAGCTCCTCGTGGTTCTGCAGAGTGGTCCTAGCAGCAGGGAACTCAGAAAAGCGACTACTTTCTGGATTTAAGTATCTTTGCTTTTTTTCACTTGGGATAGCTTCTGTAGCTTACCCTGAACTAGCTTGAACTGTTTTTTAACTGTTTGCTGCATTATTTTAAAATCTGCACTTAAAGTTACATTTTAGTCGAATTTGATCGAAAGTTTGTTTGTTCGTTTAATTTAACTGTGGAGGCTGCCCAGTGTAACTAGCACTGTGTAACTAATTTATCAATGTTTCTGCATTTTCTGTGCGTTTCTACCAAAAAAACAAAAAAATAATCCTTGTTTTCCCGCCTCTCCTTGACTAGTTTAGACCAGTTTACAGGCGTTGCTGTATTCTGGGCTGTGATGTAGTTCCTGTGTTGTCCATTACCTTACTTGGATAGAGGGAAGTTTCTTTGCTCACCAGTGGGAGTGGGGAGCCTTGAGCAGCCTACCTGTCCCTGTAGGAAGTGACATCAGCACAAGAAGCTGTAGTAATTGGTTGTTTTGGACCATTTCTAGCTCTTTTGTAGTTCACTGTTTAAAATCCGCCTCTGGGCGTTTTTTTCTGGCTATACTGCTCAGACAAGCTCCTCCTGGATCTGCAGAGTGGTCCTAGCAGCAGGGAACTCAGAAAAGCGACTACTTTCTGGATTTAAGTATCTTTGCTTTTTTAAACTTGGGATAGCTTCTGTAGCTTACCCTGAACTAGCTTGAACTGATTTTTAACTGTTTGCTGCATTATTTTAAAATCTGCACTTAAAGTTACATTTTAGTCGAGTTTGTTCGTTTAATTTAACTGTGGAGGCTGCCCACTAAAGTGTGCTAGCCTGTGTAACTAATTTATCACTGTTTCTGCATTTTCTGTGTGTTTCTACCAAAAACAAAACATAATCCTTGTTTTCCCGCCTCTCCTCGACTAGTTTAGACCAGTTTACAGGCATTGCTGTATTCTGGGCTGTGGTGTAGTTCCTGTGTTGTCCATTACCTTACTTGGATAGAAGGAAGTTTCTTTGCTCACCAGTGGGAGTGGGGAGCCTTGAGCAGCCTATCTTTCCCTGTAGGAAGTGACATCAGCACAAGAAGCTGTAGTAATTGGTTGTTTTGGACCATTTCCAGCTCTTTTGTTGTTCACTGTTTAAAATCCGCGTTTGCACGGCTTTGTGTGGTTGTGCGCATAGCGCAGCGCCAGTTAAACTTTTTCTGGCTCCGCCAAGTCTGCTCTTCAAATTTTCCCTTAAGGAAGCTCTACTCTTAGTATAACCAGACTACTCACTATATTATAAGTCTAGCACTTGTTCTCAATACTTCTCTACTAACTAAGCACTCTCGTTCTAAGTAAAGCACTACATCTACTTACCACCCCTGTGAATATCCACTTCCCTTAAAGGTACAGCACTCCCTTATATTGTTCTAGCATGTCGAGTGGTAGATTACTGGCGTCGTCTCCAATTCAGATGGTCAATCTGGGTATCTTGAGACAATGCTACAATTGTCTCATGTACACAGACAACCCTCTCCTCCTCCCAACAAACACAAATACATGTGAGAGATGCAACTATATAGCCAAACTGGAGGCTGAACTCTCAACTCAGGGCTGGCACATGACCAGACAGGAGGAGATGGCAACCACACACACAACAATCCCAGTCCCACATAGACCTACCACAACTGCAAACCAAATACATAAAAACACAAAGACATACTCTGAGGCTCTAATAAAAAACTTACCAAAACAACAGAGGCTCCCAAAGCAGACATCCAAAAATCCACCACCTCAAAACAAAACACATGCAACACATACGTCAATAAATCAGTGTGTCAACCAATCACAGCCCTTAAGGCCAAACACCTTGCCTGATACACTAGTAATAGGTGACTCTATAGTCAGACACACTGATGTCCCGCTGACCAGGCTGAACAAGGAGAAGGTGACTGTGAGCTGTCTATCGGGAGCTAGGATCCGCCACATAACACACGCACTCAAGTCACTCCAAAGCAAGTACAAATATGACTCCGTCATTGTCCATGCTGGTGTGAATGACCTGAGACGTACCTCCCTGGACTACATGAAAAGAGACAGAGGAGCTCTCCGATTATGTAGTCCAGGCTGGTATGACCCTGACCCTGAGCAGCATCTTGCCCTCACCAAGAATGATACCACAATACAAAGACAAGATGATCAGCTTTAACAATTGGCTCAAGTACTGGTGTCATTCTAAGGGGATCCAATGTCTGTCTGCCTGGGATGACATGTTGGACAAGCCACGCTGCTTCGCAAGGGATGGCTTACACCTGTCACCACTGGGCTTCTGGATATTGGCTAAGGCTCTTGCCACCCCCATAGTGCCTTTTTAGGCAAGGCTCAAAAGACAAACCCACCTCCTTAGAAAACAAAATGGAAAAAACTAAGGGTAGTGCTGCTCAACGCCAGATGTCTAACTCTCAAGATGCAGGCACTTGATGCACTCCTCAGCATGGCGTACATAGGCGTCTGTGCAGTAACTGAAACCTGGTTCAAGGCTCCTGAGAGCACCCCAGCTACCAGGCTATACCTCGATCATGCTTTTCGGCCCCAAAACCCGGGCGAACCACAAGGAGGGGAGTGTCCATATTCATCAAGGACACCCACACCTCCAGGTTAGTAACAACACATGAAGCATCAGAGACCATACAGGTGCAACTAACCATAGGCAAAACTGCTATACAACTGGTAGCATGTTACAGACCACCCTCCCAATCTCATGAACCCCACTCAGCCTTCCTGAAGACATTGGAGGATATGAATGTATTACAAAATACCATCATACTGGGAGACTTCAACTACCCAAACATAGATTGGGTACATTATTCTAGCCCCAATACCCTAGCCCAAAGGTTCCTGGAATTCATAAATTCAAATGCACTGGAACAACTAGTCACCTCTCCCACTAGGGAGATAATATACTAGACCTGATCATCACAAACATGGGGACAAAATGCTCCACACCGGAAGTATACCCCTCACTAGTGAGATCTGACCACAAACTAATCACCCTGGATATACATATCCCACCTCCACCCCCAGCACAAAAGACCATAGTGAAAAACTTCTCAAAAGCAGACTTCACTCTTCTTAAGACTGAGATGGTATCCTTTAAGCCCACTGTGCCAGTGGATACCACATCCCACAATGCCGAATCCTTCACAAATGCTTTCTATGGACATCTCCAAGAATGCATGGATCATGCAATCCCAAACAAATCCAAGTCCCTCTCCACCAAAGGTAAGCGTCCTGTCTGGTGGACCTCAGCCATAAACAAATTGTATAACAAAAGAAGGAAGCTACTGCACGTCAGAGCAAAATCCCATGAAGGGAAGACATCTCTGATCAACATTAGCAGAAAACTACGTTCTCTCATAAAAACATCCAAGGCCAACTTTGAGAGAAAAATCGCTAAGGACACTAAAGATAACCACAAAGCCTTCTTCAGCTATGTTAGAAACCTGGGCGGAAACCCTCAGATATGCTCAGAGTTGGTTCACAACAACAAAAAATAGACTGAACCCACAGACATTGCCAACATTTTGGCTGACAGGTTCAGTGCAAATTTCTTCCCTCCTTCACCCCCAAAAGAAGTAGTACTTATCCCAGCTGAATGTAATCTCCAAGTCATCTCAGATGTCCAAGTGAGAACCGCCCTAAACAAAGCAAAAAACACAGCATCAATGGGACCTGACGGTATCCCGGGTTGCGTGTTACGTGAACTCCAAGAGGAGCTAAACCCACACATAAAATGCTATTTAACCTTAGCCTTGCCGGGGATATGTACCTGAACACTGGCGTACAGCAACAGTGGTCCCACTCCACAAGGGGGGTGCCTCTACAGATCCTGGAAACTACAGTCCCATAAGCTTAACCAGCCTTGTCTGCAAAGCTATTGAAAGAATCATTATGGAACTCATAAACAAAGACATAGGGGACCTACAGACACTTGACCCCACCCAGTTCGGCTTTGTAAAGGGCAGATCCTGCCTTTTAAACCTGGTTGACTTTTTCGATACAGTCACTAGAGCCATTGATGAGGGCAAAGCAGTCCATACAGCATACCTGGACTTGGCAAAGGCCTTCGACACAATACCCCACTCAGGCATCATAGATAAGCTCAACAGCTTAAAAGTAAACCCTTATGTCACTAGATGGGTTGCAAACTGGCTAAAGGACAGAACCCATAAAGTTAAAATCGCTGGAGCAATGTCAGATTCAAAGCCAGTCACAAGTGGTGTCCCACAGGGATCTGACCTGGGACCCCTCTTGTTCGGCATTTATTTCTCAGATGTTAAAGCAAACATGGGAGGGCTGTGGCTGACAAAGTTCGCAGATGACTGCAAACTAGGCGCCATAGTCGATACACCAGCAGACACACACATCCTACAAAAGGCCTCACAGAAACGGACAACTGGTGCCGGAGTCACGGCCTTAAACTAAATGCCAAAAAATGTATAGTCATCCCCTTTGGGAAAAACAAAGTACCCACAAATTATCACATAGACAGCAACCCACTGAGTATGGAAAAAGTAATCAGAGACCTAGGGACCCATGTCGACAGCGACCTCTCATTTGACACCCACGTTGCCAAAGTGGTTAGAAAAACATTCTACCTTGCACACCTCATCATGAAGGGATTCACATCCATATCCAAGGATGTCATTGTACCCCTATATTCCTCCCTCATCAGACCCATGATTGAGTACAATGCCCCATTTGGTATGTACCTCACCCGGCATTTGCAACAGCTGGAGAGACCACAAAAGTACCTCACCAAGAGGATCAAGGGTCTCCAACATATGTCTTATTCTGCCAGACTAAAGAAACTTCAGCTCTATTCAGTAGCATACCACCTGCTCAGAGGTGATCTCTGCCTGACGTACAAGGCCATGTCCAATCAGGATCTGATGGACATGCTCCACCTCAAAAAATCCAAATCCATCAGGACCACGAGAGCTAAAGACTTAAACCTCGGCACAAGTATGAATAGGACATGCTGGAGGGATAGATTCATAACCCAGAGGCTTCCCATGCTTTGGAACAAGATCCCAGTTCGTATTAGGCAGAGCCCCTTACTGACTCTCTTCAAGAGAAATCTTGATGAGTGGATGGGAGATCGTAAGTTTACCCCAAGGGTCACATCTGTGTCACTACTAGACAGAGGCACAGTATTCTAAATTTATTCTGTACATTTTTTGTACCATTTCATGGGGTGGCAAAAGCCACATCACTATGGCTAGGCTTACAAATGCCCCAGGGCAGATAGCCTAGTACTATACTATGAAACTATGAAACTCCAAATAACACATCCTGCTGTAAAGGTGCATCCAATAGTTTTTCTTTAACATGATCTGGTAACGTATGCTCTTTTAACCAAGCATGTCTTCTAATGACAGAACTGTAACAGCTGCTCTACAGGAGGCCTCTAAAGAATCAAAACCATATTGCAAAGTGTGTTTTCCCACTTGTTCAGCTGCATGCAATAAACCCTGCATTTCCTTTAAATTAGGAGGATCTGAATCTGGAAGCATTTTTTGTTTCAACTGAGACATCAAAAACTGCTGATATTTTAACATGTGACTGAACAGCCGACACCGGACCCAGACTTTG